>NW_007252257.1:85439-106989 GCF_000164805.1 Carlito syrichta | reverse complement strand
CCCCGGGGAGGCGGGCGGTCCGTGGGCGGTGCCGAGCGTGCCCTTCCCGCCTGCGCCCCCCATCCAGGCGCACCCACAGACTTCTTAGTCGCGTCCGCTCTCAGCGGTCTCCCCAAAGAAGCAAGTCCATGCTAGATGGGTTCTAAAATGCGAGCTGAACTTAAGTACGTAACGGGTCTCTCTCTCGCTCTCTCTCTTGCCTAGGACGATGGCGGCCTGACAGTCCCACGACGGCGCTCGCTTGTTCCTAAGTTAGCTTTCCGGAGGAATTTTTCAAATTACTAAAGAGAGGGATCGGAGGCTTTGTTTATTATGTCTCTCCCGAAAACGCCCTCCACATCGCTAAATTCTGCATCGATATCGGAGAGCAAAAAGTTAAAAGCATCTGCAACCAAGGAAGAGGCCAGAGGTGAACTTCAGGGACCCGGGTTGCAGACAAACAGTCATGGCCATAGACAGAAATCACAACCATTCGCCGTTTTCTTAGTCTGAGATTCAGAATACCTAGTTAGCTGCGTTTTTCCAGCACACTTGTTTGAATTAAGCCAAAGCCATTTGCCATTCCTTTTACAGTTTTGTTTTGTGTGAGTCAAAGTCTCACTTTGTTGCCCAGGCTGGAGTGCAATGGCACGATCACAGTTTATTGCAGCCTTGACCTCCTGGGCTCAGATAATCCTTCCACCTCAGCCTCCCCTGGTAGCTGGGACAAGAGACTCATGATACCATGCCCAACTCGTTTTTTGATTTTTTGTTTGTTTGTTTTTGAGATGAGGCCTCCCTATGTTGCCTAGGCTGGTCTTGAACTCCTGGGTTCAAGCAATCCTCTTGCTTCAGCCTCCCAAAGTACTGGGATTGCAGGCATGAGCCACTTTGCCCAGCTCTTTTTACAGTTCTTATTGCATGGATTTGCTCAGATTATTCCACTCTCATCTCTAACAATCCTAGTTTCTCTTTTACTTTTAAAACAACTCAGATCCCTTCTGTTCTATAAATGCCTGAATTTGGTGCAAGTATTCTCACCTTTGAATTTATAAAAGAAAAAATTACTAAATAATCTGACAGTTTCACATCAAAAGGAAACTAGACATTCATTCTCATCTTCTTAAGGGTATCTCTGTTAACTGAGCATGTTAAGTGAGTTTTTCAGCTTTAAATTTGGAATAATGCAGGTTCATCTTTGTACCTGAGTTTTAAAATCTGCATATGACGTAAATATGAGTAGGGCAGGCAATGTAAGTGTAATGTCTCTTGGCTAGATGATTTTCAGTGTTTTAGATATTACTTGTTACTATTCTTGTCAATTAGAAGCAATGTTTCTATAGATGAGATTGATGAAGAGTCTGGGAAGCTCCATTTCACTCCAGAAACTATAGTGAGAACTTTTATTTTCCATTACTTTCTTAGGGCTTCCTGCGCTAAGGGAGAATAAAAATATGGTGGATCATTCAAAACCTCTTCCTACTTCCCTTCAGAGTGAGTTCATTCCTGAGGAAGTTCTTCTCTCTCTGACCTGTGCAGCCAATGCTGGTCCTTGTCCTGAAAACTTAATGCCTCCTAAGAAAATTAAAACCCCAAAGGTTTGTATGTACATATGTTCAGTAATTGGTAACATTATATTTTGGGTATCTGGTTTGTTAAGTGTTTATTGAGCATATATTATATAGCCCAGATAGTCTTTAATTTTTTTTTGAGTTGGAGTCTCACTTCGTCGCCCAGGCTGAAATGCAGTGGCACACTCACAGCCACCCCAGTGTCGGCCTGCTGGGGTCCGGCAATCCTTCTGCCTCAGTCTTCCAACTAGCTAGAACCACAGGCACGTGCTACCATGCCCGGCTAATTTTTTACTTTATTATAGAGACAGGTTTTGCCAAGTTGTCCGGGCTGGTCTGGAACCCGCGGGCTCAGGCAATCCACTTGCCTCAGCCTCCCAAAGTTCTGGTTCCCATCAAGCCTGGCCAATTTTTTTTTTTTTTTGAGGTAATTTTCTAGATTGAAAATGCAGATCTTTTGTTTGAATGTTTCCAAGACTTGAGTATTTCCATTTACTTGTGTTTATGTGGATTTACTTAAATGATCATTACTACTCTCTTAATATTTTTCATTCACTGTATTTTTCTAGTTTTAGTCTTTCTCTATGTTACTGAATAAGAATTTTTGTTCTCTTTTTCCCCTAGAGTATCTAAGTGCCCTTAATGTAAATACTGTACTCAAAACTGGTTAAGAATTCATTTGGTTAGAGTGCCCTCTGCTGGGAGTTTGTGTTTTTGCTTTTTCCCAGGGTACTCTTCCACGTCCTGCAGACCATGTCTGGCATCACCCCATTCAAAGGAGTAAATTCAAATACCTGATTGACCATCCCATCTCCCTAACAGGAGCTGGAAGGTAAAGAAGGAAGGTGGGGGGGGGTGTAGACACAATAGATAGAGTTATTCTTCATTTTGTATGATTGCCTTGGGAGAGGCAGGATTAGAAAAATCACATATTCATAGATAATGAAATTTGAGGTATCTTTGATGAACGAGAATACGGTCCAGAAGGGCCAAGGGCCTTCTCTTTGTGTATTATTATTATCAGCAGGATGGATACAGGTGTTGGCTTTACATAATTTTGGTTGGTACAAGATTTTTGTGCATCCCTTTATATATCTATTCCTATACTTTGCTGATTCCTTTTGTACCCTAGTAAAAGAGACAAGATCCAACAGACAGAATACCTTTAGTGCCTCTTTTAGCTGTGTGTATATCTTTTTTGTACATCTTAGAAGAAATATCTAGGCAACATAGCTTTATGATGTAGAAAACCTTGAAGAACAAAAGGTTAATTCCTCGTTCTCTTCAAAGGAGACCTTAATAGTTACACTGTTTCCTATCAAATCATCTATAAATATTTGTTGTTTTGTATCATGCCTACAAATTATTCTAAATGTCAACATTTTCACTGTAAATATTGTGACTTGCTGAGTTTCTATGTAGTGTCCATTTATCAATTTATTCCATGCATGCCTCTTGCTTAAATGTCACTTTTGAATGAAATACTTAAACTTGCCATATTTGTATAGGTTATTTAGTCTTTCTGAAGTCTCATTTTCTCATATGTAAAATGGGATAATAGACTTACCCAATTTTGTGTGCCTTAAAGGCACAAACGAGATAATGATTGCAAGAGACTTGTAAAACTATAAAATGCTATTTAAATGTGAGGTGCTGTTACTCAGCTATGATTTAGTGTAAGAAAAAGTGGCAGAAACTTGTTTTATTGACTTTTATGCCCTGGGCTTAAGTGTCATAAAGGATCTGTACTTTATTTTGTTCCTTCAGATCATGATTATAATTATTATTAATAGTAATTAGTATTGGGAGTTGTTTGAAGTACTTTGAAAAATTAATTAGCTATATCTAATGTGGCAATAAGCTGACATCAAAGTTTTAATGTTGAATGACTTCTGAGTTGGAGTTTTTTAGAATGTGAAGATCAGGTGATAGGATAATGTTTTATCCCACTAAAACATTTTTACTGTAATCCCAGAACCTGTCAATACATATCTTACATGGCAGAAGGGACTTTGAAGATGTGATAAAGGTTAAGGACCTTCAGATGGAGAAATTATCCTGTGTTATAGGTTGGGTCTAGCCTAATCACCTGAATAATCAAAAGTAGAAAGGAAGGCAGTAGAGTGGGTAGAAAGATGAGACAGAAGGAGGAGGACAGATATGAAATGTGAAAGTGATTCAACCTGCTATTCCTGCCTTTGAAGATGGAGGAAGGAGGGACACAGCAAAGAATTGCAATAGGCTGGGAATTCTAGTGACCGGACTTCTAGTGACAACTCAACCGACAACAATCAAGGAAACAGGGATCTGAACCCTACAACTGCAAGGAACTGAATTCTGTTAACAAGCCAAATAAGCCCAAAAATGGATCTTCCTCTAGAGCATTCAGAAGGAAACACAGCCCTGTCAACACCTTGATTTTAGCCCTTTGAAACCTGTTGGACTTCTGACCTTCAAGACTTCTGACCTTCAACACAATACGTTTGTGTTGTTTGAGCTGCTACATTTGTGGTGTTTGTTATGGCACCAATGGAAATCTAATGCACGTATATACAACTAATAGTATTTGTAATAAGAGGTAACTTATTCAGCAACCTCAGCTATCCAGAGTCCAGCTGGAAAGTTATAAAACAACAAAGTGAATATCCACCGAGTAGTGTTTTTCAACAACTCAGTCAGAGTTCAGGGTGGAAAATAAATCACTCTAGATGTTTCAAGAAGGAAAGACTCGAATGCAAAATTCGGATATTCACAAAATTGTTGGAAGGGCTAAAGGAGTTGGTGTGAAGATGTGCCTGGGACAAATGACTCCAGAATAGGGGGGAAGTGACCCCCCAAGGAAGCTACTACCTCCAACGCTGCCACAAGAGCTGTGAGTTCAAGAGTATGTCCCCTTGAATAGATATTTGTCCAAAGAAGATAAAAGTGTCCAACAAGCACATGAAAAGATGATCAACATCATTAGCCATTTAAGGAAATACAAATAAAAACCTTATTTCACACCACTAGGATGACCATTATACAAAAGGTGGACAATAACAAGTGTAGGTGAGGATATAGAGAAATTGGAAGTGTCGTACATTGGTGGGAATGTAACACAGTATATCCCCTTTGGAAAAGTTTGGCAGTTCCTCAAAAAGTTAAACAGAGTTGTCATATGACCCAACGATTCTGCTCCTAGGTATATATATCCAAGATAATAGAAAACATGTCTGTACAAAAATTTGTAAGTGTTCACAGCAGGATTAATTCATAAAGCCAAAGAGTGGAAACAACTGTCTATCAGTTGATGACTGGATAAGCAAAGCATGATATATCCATGTAATGAACTATTATTCAGCCATAAAAGAAGTACTGATACATACTACAGCATAGATGAACCTTGAGAACATTACTCTACGTTAAAGAAGCCAGTTACAAAAGGGCACATATTATATGTTTCTATTTATATGAAATGTCCAGAATAGGCAAATCCAGACAGACAAAATGTAAACAGGTTGCTAGTGACTGGGGAGGGGAGAGGGGAGGGGAGTGGAGAACAACTGCTAATGGGCACGAGGTATCTTTTTAGAGTGATGAAAATATTCTGGAATTAGATATTGGTGATATTTGTACAACTTTACATAATATGTGGTGTGACAGCAGAGGAAAAACATAGTTTAAGAGTTTTTCCTGAAACACCATGTGACAAGTTGTAGACAAAGTGCTTAGGAGATTTTGGGAAACATTCTGCTTCCATAAAATGAATAGATACGGCTAGTTTTGCCAGTTTCTACTTCATCTTGCTTTGAAAGTAAATGTGTTACATGGAGCTGCAGCAGCCATCTTGTGACCATGAAAGATGTGCTAAGAGAATACAATGTTATGTGTCCTTTAACCAAGTGATAGTGTATCTCTAGATGTTTTTGCTGTTTTTAAAGGCCTCTTTAAGTTTGGTGTTCTGTTAATTGCAGCCAAAAACATTTCTAATGGATATTGGGGTAGTAGCGTACAGAAAAGCAAGAACTCTGGTTTTGGACTCTAGCTTAAAGTGCCTTTTGGATAGCTAAGTGAAAGTATTGGATAAGTAGTTGCATTTATGATTTCAGGAGGTGAGATTATAAATAACAACTTGTCTCTTCTTTTTGAAGTCTCTCCAATGGGGGGGGAAATCCTAATTCCTTATTAGTGTTGCCAAACCAAACTGGGGTCTGTTTGTGCAGCACAGGAAAGCCAAACACTCACCTCAGGATAGCAGCAAGAGAAAGTGAGGCATTTATTTGCAGGGTGCCAAGCAGGGAGGATCAGTTGCTAATGCTTGAGTCCTGACCTCCCCAGTGGTTTGCAGGTAAGAATTTTTAAAGACAGGGATAAATTTCAGGAAAGCAGAAGTTATAGGCAAAATTGTAAATCAATACAAGGAGGTTTACATTGGTTTTGGCCTGAAAGGGTGGGATACCTTGAAGTGGGGGCTTACAGGTCATAGGTAGATTCAAAGATTTTCTGGTTTGCAGTTGGTTAGGGAAGAGAAACCTTGTTTAAAGTCTTGGAGTCAGCGAAAAAGAATGTTAGCTCTGGCTTGTGGATGTGACTTTGTTCTATGGTGGACAAGTCTATGCAAACCTACCCCTAAAGTCCGAGAAAGCTAAGAAGCTGAAGAAAGAGGCTGACCAATTCAGTTTATTAGAAACATTTAGTAGGGACTTATGAACAGAAACCATGTCTGTGACTTGGGCAGTGGTAAGACAAGATGGTAGATTCCCCACGCTCCATGAGACCCAGGGCTTATATACCATAGGAAGAGTGTATATGTTATTCCGAAGGGATGTGTAGGACAGTTGAAGTGCAGTATCATCAATGTTGTCTGACCTAAGGGCAAGATTTATGGTAATTACCTATTCTTACTCAAGAAACAATAGATAAATTGGAAATCCTAGAGGCCTTCCCAGAACTGGAGTTAATCAGAAGTCAACATGGTGGACTAGCATCCAAGATGGAGTTGCCTTAGCTTCCATAGACTTTCTCCAGGGCTCTCAGGAAGAAATTTAGAACAAAGAATAGCGGTCAGAGTTTAGCCCTCAGTTCTTCTTTACTTAAGGTCTGTGTGCTGGTGGATCTGTTTGGTGGGGGTCTGGGTTTCTGAAAAGCAACTCAGAGATGTGTTAAGATGTTGTCTTTAGTTTCTATGGGAAGCCAAACATCCTGTGAGTCTAGGTTCCTTGGCTGTGGTTTTAGACTACAATTACCTTCTTATCTTGAAAAGTTCTTTACTTTTGAACTTTTGGTGTTTGAAGTTTGGTGTTCCTTCCCTTGAAGGAACTCAAACTTTTCCTTTATTTTCATGCTTGGGGTGGGGGGAGGGGCTTTAGGCCCCTAAGAGGGAGGTCACTGTTTAGTCTTACTAGTTCTACACGTCCTTAATTGTTTGTCTCTTGGATACCTCTCAGTACTCATTTCTTATTATGACTCCTTTATGCCTTTCAAGCCTGTCTTAGTCTGTTCAGGCTGTTATAATAAAAATACCATAGGCCAGGTAGCTTATAAACAACAGAAATTTCTCAGAGTTCTGGAGGATGAGTAATCCAAGGTCAAGGTGCCAGTGAGGACCCACTTTCTGGTTCACAGACGACTATCTTTTTGCTATGTCCTTACTTGAAGGACACTAATTTCATTATGAGGACTGCACCTTCATGACCTAATCACTTCTCAAAGGTCCCATCTTCAAATACTGATCACATTGGGACTTAGATTTAATATTCCTAGCACCTAGAGTAGTGACTGGTATGTAGTAGATGCTCAATAAAGTCTTTACTGTATGAACCAATAACTACATTTGGCATTTATAGAAGTGAATACAGAGAAGACTTTGTACCAAAGGACTCGACTGCCTAGCATTGTGTGTGTGTGTGTGTGTGTGTGTGTGTGTGTGTGTGTGTGTGTGTGTGTGTGTTTGACTTATGTGTATTTCTTGTTAGCACTGTATACCTGGATTTCGATTTTAAAATCTAATTGGATAATTCACATTTTATTTACTTTTTTTGTTGTTTTTTTGAGTTGGAACCTCACTTTGTTGCTCAGGCTAGAGTATAGTAGCATACTCATGGTCACCGGGGCCTCGACCTGCTGGTCTCAGGTGATCCTTCCACCTCAGCCTTCTAAGTAGCTGGAACTACAGGTGCCCGCCACCATGCCCAGTTAATTTTTTGATTTATTGTAGAGACAAGATCTCACCAAGTTGCTCAGGCTGGTCTCGAACCCCTGGGCTCAGGCAATCCTCTTGCCTTGGCCTCCAAAGTGCTGGGATTACAGGCTTGAGCCACTGTGCTGGGACTGATAGTTCACATTTTTAAAAGGAGTGTTTGATATGTTTTATATTTCTTGTAATTACTGATACATTTTGATTTATTTGCTTTCTTACTCTGATTTTGCATATGTGTTCCTTTTTCTTATTTTTTTGCTAGCTTAATGGAGCTTTCTTTTTTTTCTGCCTCTTTATATGCCATTAGAAGTGGGTGATAAAACTACAAAGAAAATTAAAGAAGTGATTAGCATTAGTCAAGACAGCAGTCACTCTTAGGGTAAAGGGGTTACAGAAGGATCATATGGATCATGTGGAGGGCTTTTGAGGTAACTGCTAAAGTTTTATCTCCTAATATGGTTGATTATTATAAGTATATTCATCATATAATAGATCTGTATATATTTATTTCATGCAGTTTTTGAATTTTTGTTAAATAAAAATGGACCATTTAAAAGTAATCAAAAAGTTTAACAAGGTTGCTAGATACATGATGAACATATTCCTATACACTGGTGGTCATCAATCAGAATTTAAACAATCTCACTCACAATAGCAAAAACATAAACACTTAGATATGCTCAAAGGAACATAGGACTGAATCTATGAAAAATCTACAAGACCTCTATGGAGACACATATAACTTTACTGAAAGACTTAAGAGGGTACCTGGGTAAATAGAGAGGTGTGCCATAGTCATGAGAAGGAAGTATCAACTATAAAGATTGAAGTTATCCCAAATTAGTCTATAAATTCAGTGCAACGTTGGTTAAAATTCCAACAAGTTTCCTCATGAGATTCGACAAGTTAATCCTAAAATTTACATGGAAGAGAAAAAGGACCAAGAAAAATTAGGCAATTTTGAGCAAAGCACATTGCAGGTGATTAATACACTATAATACCACTTAAATAAAATATTAAACCATACATAAATAATACTGCATATTATTTATGTATAAAACTATGTAGTAAAAACAGATAGGGCTAGGTGACTCAGCCTGTAATCCTGCGCCTTTGGGAGGCTGAGGAGAGTGGATTGCCTGAGCCCGCGGGTTCGAGACCCGCCTGGGCAGGCGAGACCTCATCTCTACAATAGATCAAAAAAATTAGCCGGACGTGGTAGCACGCGCCTGTAATTCTGGCTACTCGGAAGGCCGAGGCGGAAGGATCACTGGAGCCCAGCAGGTCGAGGCTGCAGTGGCCGGGAGCAGCCACTGCATTCCAGTCTGGGCGACAGAGTGAGACTCCAACTCAAAAAAAAAAAAAAAAACAGATAAAACCACACATGGTAATGATAAATACCAAATTCAAGATAGGGTGAGAAGGATGAAGATTTTAAAATCTGGAACTACTTGGTTCTATCAGAATTGCAAATGCATACTTTTTAACCTAGCAATTTCACTTCTCGGTATTCTACAGACACACTCACATGAGAAATGCGTATTGGCAGAAATACTCCTTGCAGTGTTGTTTGTAATAACAAAAGAATGCAAAAAAATCTAAATGTTTAGCAATTAGGGAATTAATAATAACATATCCATGCAATGGAATATTAGGTGACTAGTTAATTAAAAAAACTCATTGTGTACTGATATAGGGTGATCTCTAAGATAGTTGTTAAGTGAAAAAAGCGAGGTGTAGAAATATGCATAACTACATAAAAGGGAGGAAAGGATGCATATACTGGTATCTATAAGATGAACATAAGTGCTTATTACTCCTTGTCAATGTAGTATTTTATCAAACATTTTTACCTTTGCCAATTTGATGGGTGAAAAATTGTATCCCTGGATAGTTTTAAGTTATGTTTCTCTTATCATGTACAAAGTTGACCATATTTTCATATGTTTAAGATCTATTTGCATTTGTTTTTCTGTGAATATGGTTTCATATACTAAGAGCTATTTGTATTTCCTTTTCTGAGAATTGTCTAGTTTTTCCATTCAAACAGTGGTCTTTTTTAAAAAATTTATTTATAGGAAATTGTCTCTTTGTCAGTAATATGACCTGAAAATGTATCATTTCACTTTGTGAGTTTTCCTTTTGAGTTTGTGTTTGGTGATTTTTGTCAAGTAAAGTTAAACAATGTATACAGTCCAATTTACCAATGTTTTTTGTTATGGCCTCTGTATATAAAATATTTCTATGTAAATGACCTGGGTCAGTGCTGTGACTTTTATTTTATTTTATTTTTTAGTTGGGGTCTCACCTTGTTACCCTGGCTGGAGGACAGTGAAACTATCACGGCTCATCACAGCCTACACCTTCTGGGCTCAAATGTTCCATCTGACTCAGCCTCCAGAGTAGCTGGGACTACAGGCGTGCATCGCCATGCCCAGCCAGTTTTTTTATTTGTGTAGAGACAAGGTCTCATTATGTTCCCCAGGCTGGTCTCAAACTCTTGGACTTAAATAATCCTCTCACCTCAACCTCCCAAAGGGCTGAGATTACTGGTATGACATACAACATCCAGCTGCTGTGACTTAATTTTTTAAAGTTTTTTTTCTTTTTTTGAGTTGGAGACTCACTCTGTTACCCAGGATGGAGTGCAGTGGCATGATCACAGCCATCACAGTCTCGACCTGCTGAGCTTAGGTGATCCTTCCACCTCAGCCTTCCAAATAGCTGGAACTACAGGCATGTGCCACTATGCCCAGTAAATGTTTTGATTTTTTGTAGAAACAAGATTTCGCCAAGTTGCCCAGACTGGTCTTGAACCCCTGGGCTCAGGCAATTCTCTTGCCTCTGCCTCCCAAGTGCTGGAATTACAGGTGTGAGCCATGGCACATGGCCTGCTGTGACTTTAAATAACAAAATTATGGTTGCCATTATAGAAATTTCAAAATCTGGGTGATAAATTGTGAATATTCAACAAATTTATTCCACAAATATAAATTATGTATACCATATGGAAAATGTGACTTTGGGTGTCTGGGAAACTCCAGGTGCTAAATAGAAGGACTTTAGAAGTAGAGGAGATTTATTTTGACTAGGGATGGCAGAATGGTTTCCATGAAGGTGGCATTTCAGTTGGACATTGAGGATTTGGATATGTGATTCTGGTGAAGAGGGCCTTCAAAGGGGGTGCTTAATGCTTGGGGTAAGAAGTGATCTAGTCTATGAAAACAATATTATAAGAAAGTTTAAGATGCATCACAGAATTGAAGATAAGACTTGAAAAAATAAATCAGACTTCAGAAATAACAATCCAAGGCAGCTCTGGGGAATTTGGTAGAAGGATCTAATGGACAATCAATTGAGGGCATTATTGTGGTGATGATTTAATGTCTGTTGTTTTCTATCTTGGAAATCTTCAACTACTTGAGATTCTGTCTCCTAGGAGAGTGTATTTGATCTGGCTTAGACAACTTGCCCACTCCTTGTTTACCAGAGGCCTTTTTTTTCTCACTTTTAAATTTTTGTTTTATGAAACTTCTTATTTTGAAATAATTTTGAGATTTCTAGGAAAGTTACAGATGTTATGAGCCTTGGAAAATATTCCAGGGAAAGGTAGTAGTAAGTCATCATCAACTTTCTGAAGAATGGTTTCCGTGAGAGAGGAGTGTAGAAATCAGACTGAGAAGAATCAGAATCAGAAGAGAGATGTGGGTAGAAATTTCAGGAAGTTTGATGTTTAACAGAAAGTGAGAGATGATAGATTGATCAATCCACAGATGATGGTAACATGACAGTAAGGGAAGATTTTTAGAAGGGAAAAAACTTATTATAGACCAATGGGAATGTTTCAGTAGAGTGGGAGATACACAAGTTAGATTCCTAAGGCTATAAACAAAGATGGAATCAAGGGCCTAAGTTGAGGAAATAACCACAGGAAAGAGAATATATCTTGACCTGAGACTGAAGAGTTTGTGATGTGAATGAGAAATTTCAGGTAGAGAAGAGGAAGAATGTGAGGGAAACTCATGTTTACAGCCTCAGCCTCCTTAGTAAAGTATTAGGTGAGGACATTCGTTTTGCCAACACAAATGACCATTTATCCACTAGAAGGATATGTGTGGTCCTTACCCAATCTTATTTAGTAGCCAGATAGAAAATTCCTCTTGTAAGTATATTTTTCTTGTTTTTTAGGGATATTTCTTTTCTGTATGATGTTAAATATGTAAAAGGGGAGACTAGGGAGAATGCAGTTTGTCCCCCATATTTGAACCGTTTGATACAGTCACATGATGGTGTTATTGTGCCTCATAAGGTAAATAAAGTATTTGACAAATAATCTTTTCTCTCTTCTTTTACTTTTTATAATCATTTCTCCAAAATATAAAGCAATGTTATACTTTAACAACCTGCATTGCCTACCACTATTTGCAACACTTTATAATTATTTATTTAAAGGAAAAGACCAAAAATACCTTATTTTAAGCCATTTTTCAAACCATGGTTACTCACTTTAATCTAGAAAATGCAGTATGGGAGACTAGATTTCTTTCCCTCAGAAAATCCACATATAAGGTTGTAGAATTCTTAACTTTGGTGTTTTGCTAAGTTGAATTTTAAATTTCCTGCTGAATTTAAAAGAATCAACAAATTTCTGAATATATGGGATACGTGTAACTAACAATAGAATCAGAGTTGTTTTTCTGATTCATAGCTATTTTAGAGATGTGTGCTCTGCTTAGTTGTTTGTCATTTACTATGACCCACATTACTAATATTGTTATTGCTCTAATCAAAATCTCTAAACTTTAAAAAAAACAGTATCACTTTGGGTTAGAAGTTAAGATTTGTGCAACTCAATTTTAAAATCTATTAATGTATTCATTCTTTTCTTTTAAGCCAAAGACACTAACAGATACTTTGATTCCTGAAGAATTTCATATTGTGTCAAGTATAGGAGTTTCAGGTTTGGAGTGTTATGATGAGTGAGTACTATTATATCTATAGAATATCTGACAAATTGAATTGTTTTATTCTTCCTAGCCATAAAAGAACCTGAAACAGTGCACTCATGTTTTTAGGGAATATCTAAATTGCAATGAGGAAGCATTTGGGCTAGCCATCCTAATGCAATTTAAGAAAGATATAGCCGGGTTCGGTGGCTCAGCCTGTAATCCCGTGCTTTGGGAGGCTGAGGTGAGTGGATTGCCTGAGCCCGCGGGTTCGAGACCCACCTGGGTAACTTGGTGAGACCTCATCTCTACAATAAATAAATAAATAAATAATTAGCTGGGCGTGGTAGCACACTCCTGTAGTTCCAGCTACTTGGAAGGTTAAGGCGGAAGGCTCCTGGAGCCCAGCATGTCGAGGCTGCGGTGGCCGGGAGTGGCCATTGCACTCCAGTCTGGATGACAGAGTGAGACTCCAACTCAAAAAAAAAAAAAGAAAGATATAAAATAAACTAATGAAATGGGCTTAAAAAGTTTGACATTTTATTGTTCTCTATCTTTTCCTGCCATTTAATTTTGTGTTTTTTAGCAAATTGAACTTTGTTCTGAATGCTTGGCTGTGTCCTTTTGGATGGTTTTCATTGTTTTTTTGAATTGGGGTCTCACTCTGTCACCCAGGCTGGGCAGCAGTGGCATGGTCGTGGCAGCCTCTACCTCCTAGGCTCAGGTGATCCTCCTGCCTCAGCCTCCCAAGTAGTTGGGACTATAGGTATATGCCACCACACCCAGCTAATTTCTTTTTCTTTTTTTTTTTTCTTTTTGTAGGATCGAGGTCTTACTACAATGCCTAGGCTGGTCTTGAACTCCTGAGCTCAAGTGATCCTCCTACCTTGAACTCCAAGCCAAAAATGATTTTGAGTAATAATTATGAAGACCTCTAGGCCGAAGTAGCCTTTTAGGCCAAAATTTCACAAGGCATGCTCCAGGGGTTTGCACCAGACTTCAGAGTAATTATCTTGTTTTCTTTGATTCTTGGTTACAGAATTCGAAATGGGAGCTTACTTTTATTTTCTGAAATAACACTTGAATGTTTCATAGTTTAAAAAACTAGAACTTTAGCTAGGCTCGGTGGCTCAGCCTGTAATCCCGCACTTTTGGTGAGTGGATTGCCTGAGCCCACAGGTTTGAGACCTGCCTGGCCAACTTGGTGAGACCTCATCTCTACAATAAATCAAAAATTAGCCGGGCGTGGTAGCACGTGCCTGTAGTTCCAGCTACTTGGAAGGCTGACGCGGAAGGATCGCCGGAGTCCAGCAGGTCGAGGCTGCAGTGGCCGGGAGTGGCCACTGCACTCCAGACTGGGTGAGAGTGAGACTCCAACTCAAAAAACAAAAAACAAAAAAAAAAACTTGAACTTTGGACTAAAATTTCATAATAAAATATCCAGAGACTGTCACGCTTGATATTGTCACTCCAATATGTATATGGTATTTCCTTATGATGGTGGGTTCAGAACAATATTTTGCCAAAGAGAGCTAAATGGAACTCATCTTTTTTTTTTGAGTTGAAGTCTCACTCCGTTGCTCATGCTGGAGTGCAGTGCCACACTCACGGCCATCCCAGTGTCGACCTGCTGGGCTCTGGCGATCCTTCTACCTCAGCCTTTGTGGTAACCGGAACTATAGGCGCAGGCTACCATGCCCAGCTAATTTTTGATTTATCGTAGAGACAAGGTCTCACCAAGTTGCCTGGTCTGGTCTCAAACCCGTGGGCTCAGGCAATCCACTAGCCTCAGCCTCCCAAATTGCTGGGATTATAGACTGAGCCACCGAGCCCTGCTGGAGCTCATCTTTTGGTAACCTTTTATTTTATATAAGTTCATACTTACACAAAAGTTGCAATAATAGGAAAAGGAATGCCATATACCTTCTATTCTGATTCATTGTTGTTTGCATTTTGTCTCATTTGCTCTCATATTTTAAAACTATTCAAGAGTAAGTGTTTAAGACATCATGGCCATCTACTACCAATTACTTTCACGTATATTTCATAACAACCTACTCGTTGTAGATCTTTTGATGATTTTTCTAAAGCTTCATCATATTTCTTCTGTATTATTAGTTGGCATTTTACCATATGAACTCATGGATTTCTAGTTTATTTGGTGGGTTTTGATTCTTTGCTATCGTTGTTTATTTATTTATTTATTTATTTATTTTTGAGTTGGAGTCTCACTCTGTCACGCAGGTTGGAGGACAGTGGCACGCTCCTGGCCACTGCAGCCTCAACCTACTGGGCTCAGGCCATCCTTCCACCTCAGCCTTCCAAGTAGCTGGAAATACAGGTACACACCACCATACCTGGCTAATTTTTTTATTTTTTATTTTTATTGTAGAGATAAGTTCTCGCCAAGTTGCCCAGGCTGGTATAGAACCCCAGGGCTCAGGCAATTCTCTCACCTTGGCCTCCCAAAGTGTTGGGATTATAGGCGTGAGCCACTGCTTCCAGTCTCATTGTTTATTTTGATTCTCAATTTTTGTTCCAGGTTTGGCCAATAGCAACTTCTTTGAGCTTGCTCTTGTGTTCTTTTGACTTGTCCCCATCAATATTTGAACACTTTTTATTTTTTGAGTCTGTAAGATTTCCATGTTCATCTTGTCTTTTCCAACTCCAGTCCTGGTATCAGCCATGAATCACTTCTCCAAGAAGTACCGATTCCTTTTAGTGGAGAATGGCACTCAGAAACCACGATTCTGGGTGCTAGGAGTGCTAATTGATAAGTAGGCCAGAAAAATTTCTTAAAATAACATTTACCTGTTTTATTTATTGTAGCAAATATACTACTCTCCTCACAGATAGTGAAAACAGGCTATTGCTCTTCCCATCCATGTGAGTACAGCTTATTATATAAAGTGTTTCTCAGAAATAATAACTATGTGCATAAATTTCTTTTGGTACTTTATTAAGCAAAAAAATATTAAAATTATAAGCAGAAACCCAAGAAAACCAATAATTGCCCACAATTCCGACATCTAATTAGCATTATCATGTGTCTCATTATGTATTGTATTTTACATAGTTATGTAGATGGCATAATATTTAAGTAGTATAAAATACTTTTATATTCTACATTCAACTGTTAGTATTTCTCTATTTTGCTATAGTCTTTTTTTTTCTTCATCTTTTCTTTGTCCCTTTTCTCACATTGTGAGGTAACCAACGTTAACAGCTTGGTGTTTATTTCGTCACATTTTTTTCTATGTTCTTATGCTCCTATACAATAGGTATATAGAATTTTTGGGGGGGTGAATATTATTTTCCTATAAAAAAAGAGGATCATACTATTTACATTTTCTTTTTTTCCCCATTATTACTGATCTCCCAGTAGATTAATTGGTACAGGTCTAATGCTTTAAAATACCACTAATATTCAATAGTATATAATTTCTCTTTGCATGTTTATATTCTTTTTGCCATTTGAGAACAATTTGTTTGAACGCTAATTACTTAAGTCTGCCATCTTAATTTTTTAGGAAACCAAATAAAAGAGTAGAAGTGGTCCAGCTGAATGAAGTGATGGATGCTATGCTAGAGAGGGCTGGTGTGGAAAATCAGGAATATACAGGACCAACCAAGGTAACTGCAAAGGTCAATATAACCTAGTAGTTAAGAACATGCACTCTGGAGGCAGAATGCCTGAGTTGGAATCCTGACCTTATCATTTATTAGCTTGTGACCTTGGACAAGTCATTTAATGTATTTCTGCCTCAATTTCCTCATCTGTAAATTAGAGATAATAATAGTACGTACATCATAGGGTTTTTGTGGAGATTAAATGACATAATCAAGTACTTAGAATAGTGCCTGACATGTAGTAAACACCGTTTAAGTAATTATTAGAATTATTGTTTTGTTAAACTATGGCACTATTGATTACATGACCCTTTTAAATTTATATACCACTAAAAAACATTGCCAATTAAACCATTCTTCCTTACTGTTTGTGATTTTTACTTTTGCACTTAATGTAAGAAGTCTTGCAGTGTTACATATATAGAGATTTATTTTTTTCTTTATGAGGACTATTTCTTTTTTGTTCTATAACTTTTTATTTTGTTTTGTTTTTTGAGTTATGGTCTCACTCTGTCACCCAGGCTGGAGTCCAGTGGCATGATCACAGCTCACTGCAGCCTCATTCTTTCCCCTTCTCCTGGACTCAGATAACCTTCTGCCTCAGCCTTCCTAGTAGCTGGGACTATAGGTATGCACTACCATGTCCGGCTAATTTTTATTTTATTTTTGTAGAGATGAGGTCTTGCTATGTTGCCTAGGTTGGTCTTGAATTCCTGAGTTCAAGCAATCTTCCCGCGTTGGCCTCCCAAAGTGTTGGGATTATAGGCATGAGCCACCATTTCCAGCAAGTAAATTTTATTGGTACAGAATTTGAAACTTACAGAAAAATTCAATCCAAGGCACTGCTTGTAAACTTTACCCAGGTTATCTATCCAATTGTTTATTTGTACCCTATTTGCTTTATCATTCTTTTCCCTTCTCTATATTCTGAACCATTTTGGAATAAGTGGGAAACATCATGCCTCTTTAACACCACATACTTCAGGGTCTATTTCCTACAGACAAGGGCATTCTTTTATATGTCTATAATATAGTTCTCAAACTCAGGACATTTAATATTGATATGATAGCATTATCTAACATAGTCTGCATCCAGATTTCACATTTTGTCAGTCATCCCTATAATGGCTTTTATAGCTACTTTTCCCCTTTAGTCCAGGATCCCATGATCACCCAGTGTTTCTAGTTGTCATGTTTCTTTCTTTAATCTGAAGCAATTCCTCAACCTTTCTTTGTTTTTCTTGATCCTGATATTTTGAAACACTCAGGCCAGTTATTCTGTAGAATGTTCCTCAATTTGGTTTGTCTGATGTTTACTTATAATTAGATTTAGGTTTTATACTTTTGGCAGGTATAACATAGAGCTGTATTATATAAAGAGGCACATGATCAGATGATTAGATAGATTTTTAAAAAATCATATATTACCCTTTATATATCTCTATATATATTTCATATATATAAAAATACAAGTGAAGCGAATTAATCAAGATGTTTCTAAAACTTATTCACATTCAGGGTGCCCCCTAAAATGATTTTTACTGATAAGATTATAATAAGTACTGATTATGTTACTTATCTTTTTCCAGATGCACAAACTGCTACACATATTGAAAAAGGAACAAACCATTTATAATACAGTGTTTCATGAAGTTATCCGGCAAGTTAGTGTGGACTGTGCAGATAGGGGAGAGCTACTCTCTAAAATCAGGTTAGAGTTATTAGAATAATTCAGTTTTTAAAAATTTTAAATAAGAATTGTGGTTATATCTACTTTTGAGAAAGCCACAAAAGTACACCTTTCTATTCTACTGATAATAAGGAATCTAACTGTATAGTAAAAATACCAGTTAGTAGTTGAGAACTTCCTTAAGAGGATTTCTGTTGGGATATTTGATACCACATTATTTTATGATTGCAACATAGTGGGAAATGTATAGGTTCTTTCAAGTCAGACAGATCTGGTTCAAATCTTCATCCATTAATAGGTGAAAGTCCTGACCGGAGCCTCATTTTTCCCATATGTAAATGAAATTCCTAGCTTATGTGAAAGTTTTCATTGTCTATCTGTTCATTCATAAATCAATGATATTTATTATCTACTCTGTGCCAAGCATTGAGGTGCTTCATGAGATTTAAATGAGAACATAGAAGTAGGTACTCAATAAATATAATTATTATCATATGTAAATTAGAGGTAATGATAGTACTCACTTCATAGGGTTTTTGTGGTGATTAAATGACATAATAAATGTAGTGTACTTAGAACAATGTACTTTCTAAATGAAAAATACTATTGTTACTACAGTTCTTCTTTTGACTGTGATACTTTCCAAGAAACTGAAAGAATAGTAGAAAAAGTTGTTCTATAACTTTTTATTTTGTTTTGTTTTTTGAGTCATGTTCTCACTCTGTCACCCAGGCTGGAGTCCAGTGGCATGATCACAGCTCACTGCAGCCTCATTCTTTTCCCTTCTCCTGGACTCAGATAGCCTTCTGCCTCAGCCTTCCAAGCAGCTGGGACTATAGGTGTGCGCTACATATCTGCAGCTCACTTGCCATGGAACCATAGGCCGATTTTTAGATCTCTCTGGACATCAGTTTCTTCTAAATGGGAATTAATATTATCAGTTTGCCCTATTTGTCCACTGCCTGATTTTGAAACTGAGTTCCCTCTGCGTGGCAGTGCTGAGAAGCTAGGAACAAAGGCATTAATAAGAAACTCGTTAAGATTAGATATGCAGGAGTAAGTAGTTAGAATGCTATTGAGAGCTGGAGAGTGCCAAATTCAGAATGAGAATAGGGACAACTAAAGTCCAAGTTGTCGATCTTAAGGCAGGAGGTATAGATGAGGAAGCAAGGCAAAATAGCTAGATAACTAATGATGTATAGAAGCCTTCCCCTTAAGAGAGGTAGGTGTGGAAAGGACTATTCAACTGGTTTCAGAAGTTAGGTTCTAGGGGCCAAAATAGGGTGGAGTTATATCCCAAGGCATCTCAATAGAGACAGGTAGGCAAGTCAAAGCCCAAATAATTTAAGAAGAGTTGAATACCAGGGACCCAATTAAATTACTAAGTCCAAAGTGCCAGAGATAGGATTAGAGTAGGGCTTTAAAGCTAAGGATTTAGAATAAGGTAAAGATGGAAATAAGAGTACATAGTAAGTAAGAATAAGCGAAGTGCCTTCAAAATGATTGCTGCCAGTGTTCATGATGTATTCATGGAATGGTGAAACACTCAACAATTCCAAAATAATCTTGTAGCCAGCATTTTATTGTGATAAGGAGGTCTTTCCAAGGTCTAGGGACCACTTTCAATGGGGAAGATTTCTGTTGTCCTGAACCTGGCATTTTAAAGTATTCTCTGCTTCACAAGATTGTTGTGAAGATCCAAAAATCCCCAGTAAATGGTAACACTAATCCCTGGGAAGTACTTGCTATCAGCTTCCTCTCTTTGCATATTACTGTAGCTTTCTTTTCTGTCTCTAATTGAGTGCTTTCTGATCAATTTGTAGGTGTCTCTGCTTCACGCAAAAACTGCCTTTGAGGCCCATTGCTGCAGGAGGGTTTTGTAATGTATGCTTTTCTAGGGAGAAGAATAATTGTCAGATTGGATATGAGCTGAACAAACTCCCTCATTACACAGAAATAGGAATGCTACTATAGTTCTTTTTGGTTGACACTATATCTTTGGATTCAAGTACCTGACTTTTTTTTTCTTTTTTTTTGAGTTGGCGTTCTCACCCTGTTGCCCAGACTGGAGTGCAGTGGCATGCTCATGGCCACTGCAACCTCGACCTACTTGGCTCAGGTGATCCTTCAGCTTCAGCCTTCCAAGTAGCAGGAACTACAGGCATGCGCCACCATGCCCAGCTGATTTTTTGATTTATTGTAGAGATGAGGTCTCACCAAGTTGCACAGGCTGGTCTTGAACCCGTGGGCTCAGGCGATCCTCTCACCTTGACCTTCCAAAGTGCTGGGATTATAGGAATATGCTACCGTGCTCAGCTGGCTTTTTTTTCAATTTAAATTTTTCCAATATTTTATTGTGAAAATAAAATATGTATACTCACCATTTAGATTCTGCCATTCGTATTTTATCCTATTTGTTTTATTGTCTCTCTGTCTGTCTAGCCACCCTTCTAGCCATTCACCAGTTTCATGCATTTCAAAGTAAATTGAAATCAGTATATTTCACTGTAATTGCCTCAGAATTTTTTTCATTTTGGTAATTTTTATAAGAAAGGGGTCTCATAATATTGCCTGGGCTGGACTTGAACTCCTGCGCTCAAGTGATCCTCTTGCCTCAGCCTTCCGAGTAGCTGGGACTTCAGCTGTGCACCATTACGCCTGGCTACCTCAGCATTTTTGTCATTAACCAGAGTTCAATATTTATTTGCATTTGTTTTCTTTTTTTGAGTACAATTTGCATACACAGAAATACACAAATCTTGTGTACATTTGTTCACTCAAGCTTTCCCAGTAAATTCCCAGCCCCACTTTTCCAGACATTCTAATTCTTTTTTATATTAGTTTGCCTATTTAGAAACTTCATATAAGTGCAATGATATAGTATATACTCTATTATGCAAGATTTCTTTCATGTAGCATATTTTTGAGATTCATCCATATTGTTGCATGTATTGGTGGACTGTTCTTTTTTATTGTCAAATAGTATTTCATTGTATGAATGGAACAAAAGTAGTTTATCTGTTCTCCTTTTGACAAACACTGACTTTTTTCCAGTTTTGGATTATTATACATAAAGCTATCACAAACATTTTTGTATGGGTCTTCATGAAAATATGTTTTCATTTCTTGAGTAAGTACCCAAGAGTGGAATTGCTGATTATACCATTATTTACTACCACTAACAGCATATGGGAATACTGGTTGCTCTACATTTTTGCCAACATTTGATATCCTAAGTCTTTTTAAAAATTTTAACCATTCTGATGAGTGTGTATACTAGTATGCCTTTATGGTTTTAGTTTGCATTTCCTTGCCAATTGCTGTTGAGCATTTTTTCATGAGCTTATTTGCCATATATATTTTTGGTGAAATATTTTTACAATTCTTTTGATTATTTTTAAATTATATAGTTTGCCTTTTTATTATTGAGTTGCAGGGGTTTCTCATTAATCCTGGAAACTAATTTTTGTCATATGTATATCATGTATATCAGTTTTATTTATATACTATTTATATATATATATATATATATATATATATTTTTTTTTTTTTTTTT
>NW_007252257.1:76120-85397 GCF_000164805.1 Carlito syrichta | reverse complement strand
TTTTTTTTTGAGTTGGAGTCTCACTCTGTCGCCCAGACTGGAGTGCAGTGGCCGCTCCTGGCCACCGCAGCCTCGACCTGCTGGGCTCCGGCGATCCTTCCGCCTCAGCCTTCCGAGTAGCCGGAATTACAGGCATGCGCTACCACGCCTGGCTGAATTTTTGATTTATTGTAGAGATGAGGTCTTGCTGCCCAGGCGGGTCTCGAACCTGCGGGCTCAGGCAATCCACTCACGTCAGCCTCCCAAAGGCGCAGGATTACAGGCTGATCCACCGAGCCCGGCTACTATTTATTAAAAAATATATATTTAATACTTTTTCCCAGTTCATGACTTGCCTTTTCATTTTTAAAAAAATAGGCTCCCCTGACTTGAAAAAAACTAATAGATTTAGTTTTTTAAGAACATTCTTAGATTTATAGAAGAATTGAGCTGATAGTACAGAGACTTCCTATATACTCCTCCCTCCTCCATACACAATTTCCCTTGCTATTAACAGCATGTGTTGATGTGATATATTTTGTTTTTTGGGTTTTTTTGAGTTAGAGTCTCATTCTGTTGCCCAGGTTGGAGTTCAATGGCACGCTCATGGCCACCGCAGCCTTGGCCTGTTGGGCTCAGGTGATCCTTCCCCTTCAGCCTTCCAAGTAGCTGGAACTATAGGCACCACCACGCCTGGCTAATTTTTTAAATTTTTATTGTAGAGATGAGGTCTTGCCAAGTTGTCCAGGCTAGTTTCGAATGCATGGCAATTCTCTCATCTTGGCATCCCAAAGTGTTGGAATTATAGATGTGAGCCACTGTACCCAGCCAGTATATTTGTTATGGTTAATGAGAAATAAAAAAATTATTATTAACCAAAGCCCATAGTTTACATTATAAGTTTATTCTTTATGTTGTACAGCTCTATGGGTTTTTGCAAATGTTTAATGTCATGTATCCATCATTACAGTATCATCCAGAATAGTTTCACAGTCCTAAAAACTTCCTGCGCATCACCTGTTCATCTCTCCCCATTTCTTCCTTCTTTCCTTCCTTTCCTTCTTTCCTTCCTCCCTCCTCTCCCCTCTCCTTTCCTCCCCTCCCGTTCCCCTCCTTCCTTCCTTCCTTCCTTCCTTCTTTCCTTCTTTCTCTTTCTCCCTCTGTTCCCCAGGCTGGCATGCAGTGGCACACTCACGGCCCCTGCAGCCTTGATCTGCTGGGCTCAGGCAGTCCTTCTGTTTCAGCCTTCCAAGTAGCTGGAATTACAGGCGTGCACCACCACACCCAGCTAGTATTTTGATTTAGTGTAGAGATGAGGTCTTGCCAACTTGCCCAGGCTGCTCTCAAATCCCTGGGCTCAGGCAATCCTCTTGCCTCAGCCCCCCAAAGTGCTGGGATTACAGGTATGAGCCACTGTGCTTGACTTTTGTTGTTTCTTTTTGAGCTGGAGTCTCACTGTGCTGCCCAGGCTGGAGGGCAGTAGTACACTCCCAGCCACCACAGCCTCGACCTGCTGGGCTCAGGCAATCCTTCTGCCTTAGCCTTCCAAGTAACTGGAACTACAGGCACGCACCACCACGCCTGGCTTATCACCTGGCTTGTTTGTTTGTTTGTTTTGCTTTTACTGTTGCTATACTTTTGTCTTTTCCAGGATGTTACACAGTTGGATACATATAGTATATATGTAGTCTTTTCAGACTGGTTTCTTTACTCTCACCTGATTTTTATTTCTTTACTATTATTTTGTGGAATTCATTAAGTTCTGGGCAACACATTTTGAAAACAATGTTGACTAGTTAGTATGTTTTCTCTAAGTTTTACTAAGAAAACTTGAAAGAATGGGGGATGTTTAGACTGGATAAGAGAAGACAAAAGAGGGAAGACAAAATAGCTGTTTCCAATTATTTAAAGAACTATCAGGTGAAAGAAAGAATGGACTTATTCTGAGTGTTTCCAGAGAACAAAATTAGGAATAGTGGGTAGAAGTTACTACAAGGCACATTATACTTAATATAAATAAGGGGTTTACATTTTTTATTATGTGAAATTTGATACACAAAGGAATATGTGCAATGTAACTGAGGAAGCTCAATGATGAAATTTACTTTCTGTGAACACGTCATAATTTTTTATTGAGATATAATTAACAGACCATAAAATTTACCCTTTTAAAGTGTGCAAGACTGTGATGCTCAGTATTCATAAAGTTGTGCAACTATCACCACTATCTAATTTCAAAATATTGTGATCATCCTAAAAAGAAGCCTTGTACCCATTAGCAGTCACTCTCCATTCCCCTTTCTCCCAGTCCCTGGAAACCACTAGTCTACTTTCTATCTGCCTCTTCTGTACATTTCATACAAATGGAATCATACACTTTGCAACCATTAGTGACCGACTTCTTTCACTTAGAATAATGTTTTCAAGGTTCATCCAATGTTGTATCATGCATTAGTACTTTTATGGTCAAATAATATTTGCTATTGTATGGTTATACAAAATTTTATTTCTCCATCAATCATTTGGACTATTTCCACTTTTTGTTCCTTTTGGATAATGCTTCTTATAAACATTTGTGTACAAGTTTTTGTGTGGACATATATTTTCATTCCTTTTAGATCTATACCCAGAGTAGAACTGCTGGGTCATATGGTAACTATATTTAACTTTTGGAAGAATTGCAAAACTCTTGCCAAAGGGGCAGCATCATTTTACATTCCTACCAGTGATTTCTCCACATTCTCTTCTGTGGTTGGTATTGTCCATTTAAAAATAATTATAACCCTTCCTAGTGGATGTGAAGTGATAACTCACTGTGGTTTTGATTTATGTTACTCTAATGATTGACAGTGTTGAACATCTTTCCATATGTTTATTGGCTATTTGTATTTCTTCTTTGGAGAAGTGTCTATTGAAATCTTTCACCCATTCAAAAATTGGGTTATTTATCTTTTCATTGTTGAATTTTAAGTGTTCTTTATGTATTCTGGACACAAATACCTTATCAGATATATAATTTGAAAATATTTCTCCCATTCCCTGGGTTGTCTTTTACTTTCTTAATGGTGGTCTTTGATGAACAAAAGTTTTGGATTTAGATGAATTTGTGTTTTTTTTCTTTTGTTACTGTGCTTTTGGTGTCATATCCAAAAAAACCACAGCATATTTCATGGTCATGAAGATATATGCCTAAATTTTATTCCAAGAGTTTTATAAAAGCTAAAACTATATATATATATATATATATGTATATATATATTTATTTATTTATTTATTTATTTTTTGAGTTGGAGACTCACTCTTGTCGCCCAGACCAGAGTGTAGTGGCACGCTCACAGCCATTGCAGTCTCGACTTGCTAGGCTCAGGCGATTCTTCCGCCTCAGCCTTCCAAGTATTAGCTCTTATATTTAGATCTTTGAACCATTTTGAGTTAATTTTTGTATATGGTTTGAAGAAGAAGTCCAACTGCATTCTTTTTTTTTTTTTTTTAAGTCAGAATCTCACTGTTGCCCAAGCTGGAGTGCAGTGGCACGATCATAGCTCACTGCAGCCTTGACCTCCTGAGTTCAGGTGCTCCTTCTGCCTCAGCCTCCCAACTTGGAGGGACTATAAGTGTGCGCCGTCACACCTGGCTAATTTTTTGATTTTTTTGTAGAGACAAGATATCGCTATGCTACCCAGGCTGGTCTCGAACTCCTGAGCTCAAGCAATCCTACCTCAGCCTCCCAAAGTGTTGGGATTACAGGCATGAGCCACCATGCCGACCCCAATTTCATTCTTTAGCATGTGACTATCTAGTTGTCCCAGCACTTTTTGTTGAAAAGACTGTTCTTTTCCCCATTGAAGTGTCTTGGCACCTTTTTGAAGATCAGTTTATCAGAAATGTAGAGATTATTGCTGGACTCTCAATTCTATTCCAGATAACTTGCTTTATACCATATCATACTGTCTTGATTATTGTGAATTTGTAGTAAGTTTTGAAATCAGGTATGTGAGTACTCCAACTTTTTAGTTTTGCTAGATTGTTTTGGATTAAGCACCTTGCATTTCCATATGAATTTTAAAATCAGCTTGTCAATTTCTGTAAGGAAGCCACTTGAGATTCTGATAAGGATTGCATTATGTCAGTTTTTTGAGGATCACCTTGTGGAGTACTGCCATCTAATATTAAATCTTTTAATTCATAAACATGGAATGTCTTTTCATTTATTTAGCTGTTCTTTACTGGTTTTCAACAATGTTTTACAGTTTTCCTTGCATAATTTTTGCTTTTGCTAATTTTATTCCTGTTTTTGTCTTTTTGATGCTATTGTAAGTGAATTTGTTTTCTTAATTTTATTTTGGATAATTCATTGCTAGAGAATAGAAATACAATAGTTTTGTATATTGATCTTGCAGTTTGCAATCTTGCTTCATTAATTTATTGGGTCTTATAGGAATTTTTTGCTGTATTCATAAGGATTTTATAAAAGTAAGATTATGTCATCCACAAGCAGAGACAGTTTTACTTCTTTCTTTCCAATCTGGTTGCCTTTTATTTCATTTTCTTGTCTAATTGCTCTGCTAGAACCTCCCAGTACAATAGAAGTTGTAAAGAAGTGGCAAGAATAGGCATCTTGTCTTGTTCCTGATCTTAGGGGAAGAAAGCATTTAGTTTTTCACCATTAAGTATGATGTTAACGTTGAGTATTTCATAGATGCTTATTATCAGGTTGAGGAAGTTTACTTTAATTCCCAGTTTGAGTGTTAATATCATGAAAGAGTATTGGATTTTGTAAAAAATTGCGTCTATTGAAATGGTCATGTGTTTTTGTCCTTTAAAAGCATAGTATATTCTTTATAATTGCTCTTTTTAAAATTTCTTTTTAAAATTTTTGACTGTTTTTCTTTTCTTTCTTTTTTAGGTATAATATTTTGATTATTCACATGTTAATCCAACCTTGCGTTTCTGGAATAAATACCATTTGGCCCTAGTAGTATACAGTTGTTCCTCGGTATATATGGGGAATTGGTTCCAGGACTCCTTCTGGATACCAAAATCCACAAATGCTCTAATCCCTTATATAAATGGTGTAAGATTTGCATATAACCTATGTACATCCTCTGGTATACTTTAAATCATCTTTAGATTATTTATAATACCAAATGCAATGCAAATGCTATATAAATAGTTGTTATACTGTGTTGTTTAGGGAATAATGATGGGGAAAAAGTATAGATGTAACTATTCATTTTTTTTCAAATATTTTAAATCTGTACTTGGTTGAACTAATGGATGCACAACCCACAGATATGGGTATAACTTGCTAGTATATGGGTATAACTTGCTAGTATTTTGCTGAGAATTTTGTATCTGTATTCATAAAGTCTGTTGTCTTCTTTTCTTGTGATGTCTTTGGTTTTGGTTTCAGTATTATACTGGCCTCATAGAATGCATTGGAAATTATACTGTCTTCTTCAATTTTTGTGTAGGCCTTGGTGTTATTTCTTCCTGAAATATTTAGCAGAGGTCACCAGTAAAGCTATCTGCATTTAGAATTTTCTTTGCAATACAAGCTTGTTTTTTTTTCTCTGTCAGGTAATATGCCAATGATATAACAAGGTTTGAGGGTAGCACTCTCACACATGTGTGTGAATACCCAGTCATCACACTTATGGTTTGCAAAAGGATCTGCAGGAAAAGTTTTAATTACAAATTCAATTTCTTTAATAGATATAGTATATTTAGGCTATTTAGACCTTTTTAAAAAATGGTTTAAACAATGTATTTATGTGGCAAAATATATACAATTTCCTCGACATCTTTTTTTTTTTTCCTGAGTTGGAGTCTCACTCTGTCGCCCAGACTGGAGTGCAGTGGCCTCTCCTGGCCACCGCAGCCTTGACCTGCTAAGCTCCGGAGATCCTTTCACCTCCGCCTTCCAAGTAGCTGGAACTGCAGACGCACACTACCATGCCCGGCTAATTTTTTTTTAATTTATTGTAGAGATGAGGTCTTGCCAAGTTGCCCAGGCAGCTCTCGAACCTGCGGGCTCAGGCAATCCACTCACCTCAGCCTCCCAAAGCGCTGGGATTACAAGCTGAGCCACTGAGCCCGGCTTCCTCTACATCTTATAACTTAGCCCCTCCAATACACAGGCACATGCATACACACATTTTTTTCTCTTTTACAAAGACATTCATGACTTACAGTTTGTAATATATCTTTCCAATATTGTTTCAAACCTTAATTTACATAATTTAATGTATCTATATTTTTAAAAACTTGTATCAAACTATGCAAAATTCTGTGAATACCATTTTTAAATGCATTTTTTGGTTTTTTGTTTATTTTTATTATAAAGATGTGGGGTACAATACAGGGTTAGGTATACAAACGTTGATTATGCAGGTACCCTTGTTGATGAGTTATGCCACTCCCTCCCCTAGCAATTTCCCTCAACTGTGATCACTCTAAATCCATCCAAGTTGCTGTGAAGTCCATGTTTGTCCTTCTTATGGCTACATAATATTCCACTGTGTATAGGTACCACTTTTTTTTTCTATCCAGTCCAACTTCAATGGGCACATGGTTGGTTCCATGTTTTTGCTATTGTGAATGGAGCTGAAACAAACATACGTGCAGGCATCATCTTTGTAGAATTATTTGAGTTCCTCCGGGTATATTTCCAATAGTGGAATTGCTGGGTCATAGGGAAGGTCAATTTCTAGTTTTTTCAGAAATCACCACACTGTCTTCCAAAGAGGTTGTACTAGTTTGCATTCCCACAGCAGTGCAGAAGCATTCCTTTCTCTCACATCCTCACCAGCATCAGTTGTTGTTTGTTTTATTAATGATGGCTGGAATTGCAGTCCCAGCTCCACTCTGTCCCAGCACAAGACTTTTTGCCCTCTGTTCCTGGGTCCCTCAGGCGGCCACCCCAGTAGGCACACCCCCATGCGGTTCCTGCCCCGCGCTCCCTCCCTCTGCCTTTCATTTCCAGCTGCCAACATCTTGGAAACTTTGAAGCTCAGCAAAGAAGGGAAATCCATTGAGAAAAGTCTGTAAAGGTCTCCATCAACCTGGATTTCTCTGATCTCACCTCTCTCAGCATCATCTGGGACTTCTGGCAAGATGGCGATGGGGCAACCTGGTCTGTGAAACCCTCCGCAAAGGAGAATGCAGAGGGTCTCAGGCTCTCTCCCTGGGGGCTGCGGACCCCAACATCGGCAGCCTGCTCTTCACACAGAGCTTGGCTGTGCCACCACTGGGGCATCGCAGCGGTCTGGACAGCCACTGCAGCCACAGACACAGCAGCTGCCGGTGCTGCCACGGCCTCCGTGGTGGCTATAGCGCATCGCGCCACCCATGCCTGAGGTGATCCTCAACTTCAGTCCTTAAAGCCCCTGCAGGCAAGATCTGCTGGGATCACTGCCCCCTCTGCTGCTACCGTGACGTCCTGCCAGCTGTGGGTCTCCTCCCATGTGCCCTGAGACAGGCTTCCATCTCCAGCCTCTGCCCGACCCCTGTTCAGCTCCACCCGCTCTGGGGCGAGCAGCAGAGATAGCACCACCTGCTAACGATTCAAGGTAACAACACCAAAATGGGAGAAACAAGCTTGAAAAACAGACACAGACCATATTTGAGTGGTGAACGGAGGGTGATCTGAACTGTCCTTCACAGCAGGCCAGGGGCAACTGACCCTAACTGTGAACTAATTGACCAGCTTGAAAAGACAGCTGGAAATCAGAGCTGAAAGGACATTGGACTTAAATGAAAAGTCTCAGAGTGTGCTCGATTGGTTCTGTTAGTTTAATGACTTAATTCTATTCCTACTGTTTTTTTCCTTTTTTTTCTTTTCTTTTCCTCTTCCTTTTCTTCTCTTTTCTCCTCTCTGCAAACCATATCTTTGTATAGAGGAATAGCACACCAATAAGGTGGTTGGTTAGCTTTTATGTTAGCATCATTGTATTTTTTTTTTTTTGTATGGGAGTTGGTTAGTCTATAGCCATGGTCTATTGTTTTTATCTGTTTCAGTTTAGGTCTCTCTCTCCATTTGTTGGTACACTCATCTGTTTCCCCCCTTACACCTCTCTCTCCCCACCCCCTCTTCCCCCCACTGTCCACTCCACTCTCTTCCCTCTGCTAATCACATTTTATTTCAGGGAGTAAACCTACAGCCCCACTACACGGAAGATTCCAAGGCAGTGGGAAGTGGGTTTCAGATTATCCATACACCTGTCGGCGAATACCAGGACCCGCAGGTAGATTTTGAATCACAGCTGCCCCCTTAAGTAAACCTCAAAATTGCAAAAAGGACCACCCCCAATCTACAGTGCAACCCCAGAATTGAACAAAGTAAGAGGGCATACATAAAGAATAGGAGATTGAACAAACAGAAGTAAAAGCAATCCCTCTACCCCTGAATAACAGAATTAAAGAAGACAGTGACGTGGAGGGAAGGAAAAAGTAGGAAGGGGGAAAAAAACCACACAAGTGAAGAAAAATCAAAAGAAGAATATAGGTTTCAAACAGACCCTTGGGGGATCAGACACTGAGAAAACAGATTCCGGAACACAAACAATGAAGAGCCCCCAGAATGACTGGTCACATGCAACAAACCCAAGACATTAATAGAGAGAATTTTAAAAATTGAGAAGAGACAAGAGAAAAACAGGAAGGAGCTGATGTCAGAAACAACAGCAGTAAAGAATACTGTGATGGAAATAAATAACAAACTAATAAGCATGGAAAGCAGAATTAGCCAAGCAGAAGAAAGAATCTCAGAGCTCGAAGACCAAAACACAGAACTAACCCAAACTGTTAAAAGCATAGAAAAGAAGTTCAAAAAGACAGAACAAAACCTTCCAGAGATGAATGATCACTTCAAGAGACCGAACCTAAGAGTAATTGGCCTTCCTGAGGCAGAGAAATAGAGGCCACACTGGAACAAACATTTCATGAAATCATTCAAGAAAACTTCCCTCACCTCATCAAGGATGAAAAAATTCAAACACAAGAGATTCAGAGAACCCCTGCAAGAAAACAAATGAGAAGACCAACTCCCAGACATATAATAATTCACCTAAACAAAGTAGGTATAAAAGAGAAAATTCTAAAGACTGCAAGAGAAAAAGGTCAGACTATGTACCAGGGAAGACCAATTAGAATAGCAGCAGTTTTGTCTACAGAAACCCTCCAGGCTAGGAGAACTTGGAACCCTCTCTTCAAAGTTCCAAAAGATAAACAATTTCAACCAAGAATAACCTACCCAGCCAAGCTAAGCTTCATCAGTGAGGGAGGATTGAAATCTTTC
>NW_007252257.1:73318-75063 GCF_000164805.1 Carlito syrichta | reverse complement strand
CGTAAGAAGGCACCTAAAAAAGCTGGAAAAGCAAGACCACAAAAACCCTAATTTCAGCAGAAGAATCCAGATCACCAAAATAAAAGCCCAAATCCAGGACATAGAAGACAAAAAGATAATACAAAAAAAAATCAATGAAATAAAAAGCTGGTTCTTTGAAAGGATAAACAAGGTCGATGGTCCCCTAGCTAGCCTGACCAAGAAAAAGAGAGAAAAAACCCAAATAAACACAATCAGAAACACAAAAGATGAAGTCACGTCTGATCCTGAAGAAACACAAAAGATCATTAGAGACTACTATGTACACTTGTATGGAAACAAACTTGAAAACCTCAAGGAAATGGAGGACTTTCTGTCATCACACAACCTGCCTAGGTTGAAACAAGAAGAAATTGAGACCCTAAATAGACCAATAACAATCAAGGAAATTGACTATGTAATAAAACTACCTACAAAAAAAAGCCCTGGACCAGATGGCTTTCCAGCAGAATTCTACAAGACATTTAAGGAGGAGATTATACCCATCTTACTGAAGGTATTCCAGGCAATTGAGAAAGACAGAACTCTCCCCAAATCATTTTACAAAGCTTACATCACATTGATATCCAAACCAGGTAAAGACCCAACAAAGAAAGAGAACTACAGGCCAATATCTTTGATGAACATAGATACTAAAATTCTCAACAAGATCCTAGCAAACTAGATTCAACAACACATCTCAAAAATCATCCATCGTGACCAAGTAGGCTTTATCCCTGGGATGCAAGGCTGGTTCAACATTCGTAAAACCATAAATGTAATTAATTACATCAACAAATGTCAAAACAAAAACCACATGATTATATCATTAGATGCAAAAAAAAGCTTTTGATAAAATCCAGCACCCCTTCCTGATAAAAACCCTTGAACAATGGCCGGGCTCGGTGGCTCAGCCTGTAATCCCGCGCCTTTGGGAGGCTGAGGTGAGTGGATTGCCTGAGCCTGCGGGTTCAAGACCTGCCTGGGAAACTTGGTGAGACCTCATCTCTACAATAAATCAAAAAATCAGCCAGGCATGGTAGCGCACGCCTGTAATTCCGGCTACTTGGAAGGCTGAGGCGGAAGGATCGCCGGAGCCCGGCAGGTCGAGGCTGCGGTGGCCAGGGGCGGCCACTGCACTCCAGTCTGGGTGACAGAATGAGACTCCAACTCAAAAAAAATTTTAAAAAATAAAAAAATAAAAAAAAACCCTTGAACATCTAGGCATATGAGGAACATACCTCAAAATAGTAAAAGCCATCTATGAGAAACCCACAGCCAGCATACTCCTAAACGGACAAAAATTGGAACCATTTCCCCTGAGAACTGGAACAAGACAAGGATGCCCACTCTCACCCCTCCTGTTCAATATAGTATTGGAAGTCCTGGCTACAGCAATCAGAGAAGAGAAGGCAATCAGAAGTATCCAAATAGGAAAACAGGAAGCCAAGTTATCTCTCTTTGCAGATGACATGATTGTGTACCTTGAAAACCCTAGAGAATCAATCAAAAACCTCCTTACACTGATAAAGGACTTTGGCAAAGTCTCAGGATATAAAATAAAGACAATCGCATTTCTTTACACCAATAATCAACAAACAGAAACTCAAATAAAAAGCGCAATTCCATTCACAATAGCCACAAAAAAATGAAATACCTCGTCACCTTCCTAACCAGAAACGTGAAAGACCTTTACAATGAAAACTACAAAACACTGCTCAAAGAAA
>NW_007252257.1:68561-73029 GCF_000164805.1 Carlito syrichta | reverse complement strand
CAGCCTCCACCACCAACCACTGGGGAGAGGAGAACCTATTCAGTAAATGGTGCTGGGAAACTGGCTGACCACATGTAGAAGATTGAAACAGGACCCCTATCTATCCCCATACACAAAAATTAACTCCAAATGGATCAGGGACCTAAATGTAAAACTTCAATCCATAAGAACCTTAGGAAATGAAGGACATGCCCTCATGGAAATTGGAACTGGCATCCAATTCCTGAATAAAACCTGAAACCCACAGGCCATAAGAGATAAGATAGACAAGTGGGACCTCATTAAACTGACAAACTTCTGCAAAGCCAAAGAAACCATCAAGAGAGCAGGGAGACAGCCCACAGACTGGGAAGAAGTATTTGCCAACTCCAGGTCTGACAAAGGTTTAACATCTTCGATCTACAAGGAACTCAAACGTGCTGAAAAGAAAAAAACAAACAACCCCATTATAAAGTGGGCAAAAGATATGAACAGACACTTCTCAAAGGAAGACATCCGAGCAGCCAACGGACAGATGAAGAAATGTTCAACCTCACTAATCATCAGGGAGATGAAATCAAAACCACACTGAGATACCACCTAACTCCAGTCAGAATGGCAATTATCAATAACTCAAAAAATAACAGTTTCTGGAGAGGGTGTGGGGAAAAGGGAACACTTCTACACTGTTGGTGGGAGTGTAAACTAGTGCAGCCTCTGTGGAAAACAGTGTGGTGATTCCTAGAAGCTCTAAATATCGACCTCCCATATGATCCTGCAATCCCCCTACTGGGAATATACCCTGAAGAACTCAAATCACTCTATAAAAAAGATACCTGCACACGAATGTTTATCACAGTATTGTTCACAATAGTAAGAACATAGAACCATGCTGTCCATCAAAAGAGGACTGGATTAATAAAATTTGGTACATATACACGATGGAATACTACACAGCCATAACAAAGAACAAAATCATGAATTTCACAGCAACCTGGATGGAACTAGAGTCTATACTGAGTGATCTCTCACAGAAACAATGATCTGAGTATCACATGTTCTCACTCATATAGTGGACTTTGAACATCTACCATAATACTATTTAAAAAAAGAGCTAACAGAGGTGGAAAACTATGGGGAGGTAGGAAGTGGAAGGGAGGTGGGACTAATGGTAGTCAATTTCTGTCTGGAGATGGGGAAACATCCCTTATTAACAAGAGTACCTGAACAATGCACATTTGTATGCCTAACCCTTAACTGTATCCCACAATTTTATAATAAAAAATGTTTAAACAATAAAATAAAATAAATTTTAAAAAAAGATATACCACAGAACCCTTTGTTTCAATAAGCTAACAATGCTAGGAGACCACCACTCTGAGAGATTAGGATATGGATTAGAACACAGCAAAGTAAAGGCATAGACAAAAAGTTGTGCATCTGTGAACTTTTGTGATCAAAAAGCTTTGGAGAAGTTATTTTCATTTGGGCATATATTTAAGCTTGAGTTTTACCATTTAGTTATGTTTGGATTGATATTATGTATATTATGTGTAGGGCACAATAATCTTTCCCATTTTTAATCCAGTTTTGTATGACATTAGGCTAACCAATGGGTGAGACCTTGTAGAGAAAATGCCTGGAGAGAAATGAGTGGTAATGTGCCTGGGAGAACATGAAAGAAACTATGGGATGGTCTAAACACTGGCCCAAAAAAATTCCTTATGGAAAAGAGCAAAAACAGGATTCACAGCATATCTTGAAATCATTAAGTGAGGAAAGCATAGGCTTCAAGGTAAAGAACATGACATGAATCCAAATACAAAGAATCAGTTTTCTAATTAATTCTCTTGGTACCATAATAGTTAAAATCATGGTTGAGCAAAATACATTCTTTGATAAGACAATAGACCATGATCACTAGATTGTCATAATTTTATGGTAAAATAAAATTTCCACTGATTACATGTTTTCATCTACAAAATTCATGCAAACATCAACAGTGAGGAATACAAAGATGAATAAAGCTCTGTTCCTAATGGGAATTCATCAAACGGAGAGACACACGTGTGGGTGTGTAAGCAGGTGATGGCATTAGAGAAAGATGCCGGGAGGATTTCTTAATACCCAAATGGTCAAAGGTATCATCCTAAAGAAGGTGACATGTAAGCAGAGCCTTCACAGAAAGAAAGGAGGCTGCCAGGGAGGCAGTAGATATTCTAGAATAAAGGAACAGAACATCAAAAGCACAAAAGTCTGATATAGAAGGAGAATTCCAGAGAACTGTGGCTGCACTGCCTAATTCTATGTACTGGAGATGCTCTGGAGCAGAAGTAGAAGAAGAGAGGAAAGAACTAATAGGAGAGGGTCATGAGGGGCTTTGAACATCAAGTCTACTTGTCCAGATTTTATCTTGCAGGAAATAAGGGGCCATTAGCAACTTTACCTTGAAAGTGACTATTGAAAATACTAGGTGGGAGAGAGAGACTGAAGGGGAAGATGGCGGCCAAGCCAGTCCGACTATGTGAGTCCCTGTGTGAGTGAGTGAGTGTACAGAAAATTTGGTGTATGTGCTGGTGAGTGGATGGGCGTATGAGTGGCTGACTGAGTGAGGGCTAGGGAACTAGTGGCCAGGGCTTTCCTGGTGTAGCAGCTAATGCTGAAGCTGCTGGGTTTGAACCATAGAAATTCCTGGGACAAAGAAGACAAGTACCTTTTTTTAAAAAATCAATAAAACCCTTCCTGGGAAGAAAATGCTGGGAGAGACTGACTAAATAGGAGCTTGTGAGCAAGTGGTCAGGGCCCTGGTGCAACAGCTGGTGATGCAGCTTCTCTGCTTTGTCCCTGGCTCTTTACAGGTCACAGAGGCCGAATGCCATTTTCCCACCCAATGGACAAAAGTTTCCCGGAAAGAAATGACAGTGGGGAGAAACTGCCATCCCAGGCTATGCCTCACCACTGCAATAGGTGAGACTGCTGGCTCTAGGTTTTGCCTCACCACTTCAGTTCCTGGTAGGGCACTGGCAGCAGGGGCTGCAGAGGGAGTCCAGAGGTAAAGTCCCACAGAAGAGGACAAAAGAGGCACCATACCACCATCTTGAAGGCAGGACAGGAAAGTGCTCTGACTTGCTCACCACAGAGCAACAGACCCAATCTCTGTGACTGGTGGATTAGTTACTCAGGGATTGATCATGACCCAGAGGGAATATCCTGAAAGCACAAACTTCAGAGGGACCTGAAGAGTGCTGAGTTCCAGGTGCCCCATCCACCCTGATCCAGCTGCGGGAAAAAGGGTGTGGCCAGAAAAAGACAAGGAAGGACTACAATGAGATCAGTGATGAGTCCGGAGCTGACTCAAACCTAGACTCAAACCTTTTCTCCACAGCAATCCTCTAAACATCATACCCACAAAGCAGGGCCATGACTGAGGGAAAAACCTGGGAGGAGACTGGAGTTAGGAGCAATAGAAGAACTCCATTCCAGGATAGACCTGGCTGGGGCACACCTGTAAGTGCATACCTGGGAAAGAGACAATCCCACACCTCCCCACTGGAGGAGATCTCCCTGACCATATGAGAGTGGGAGGAGAAAACTGCAGCCCCACCCACCTCCACTGCCCCTCCTTCTCCCTTGCTCCAGACACTGAGAGAGTGAAAGAGGTGGCTCTGCAGGAGAGACCTGATTAGGGGAAGAGTTATAGAGCCTGCCATAAGAGGGCAGGTTTTCTTTTTCTTTCTTTCTTTTTTTTGCATGTTTGTTTGTTAGTTCAACTATTTTTAAAATATGTTTCCTTTGTGCATGAATGTGTATGGGAGGGTTTGATCTACATCCCCCCCAATTTTTTTTTCTTTCTTTATTTCTTTTAGTTTTCTGTTTCTTCCTTTATTTGTTGTTTTCTGTTTATGTGTGTATGTGAATGATTGAGTGTTCATCTTTCAATTTTGTTGTTGTGGTTGGTTTGTTTTTGCTCTTTTGTTCTTCTGGGTTTTTTATTTTCATTTTTCATAGTTTAAGGCATGTGTCAATAAATGTGTGAGGGTTCGATCTGAACTTTTTTTTCTTTTTTTCTCTTGGTCATTCTGTTTTTATTCTCCATTCACTTTGTGCTAGGCGTGTGTGTGTGTGTGGTCAGTTTTCTTGATTTTTTTGCTGTTGTATGTTTTGTTTCATTTTGTTGTTATTCGGGTTTGTTTGTGTGTGTGTGTGTGTGTGTGTGTGTGTGTGTGTGTGTGTGTGTGTGTATACTCATTTTATACAACTGTGCATCCAGAAATGCTTTGAAATAGACTCCACATAATTTTAACCTAAGCAGACGGTATAATGCAGATTGACATGTTAGAGTTCAATGTTATGGAAGAAAATGTCACGGTCCTTGTCCAGAAGCTTAAGCAGGACAATACCCCAGTGTTCCTCTGTCTTTTGCAAGCGTGATGTTACTGTGTATATCTTTTCTAAGTGGCGAGAATGGTCTTCTGTTTCTGAGAAAAAG
>NW_007252257.1:0-68541 GCF_000164805.1 Carlito syrichta | reverse complement strand
TGTGTGTGTGTGTGTTCAATTGTTTTTTGATTGATTTCTGCTTTGCATCATCATATAGAGCAGTGGTGGGGAGTGGGTCTCAGAGAACATATACCACAATAAATGAACACTGTAATTTGCAAGGAGTTTCTGAATCCTAGTGCCCCACCCCCTACTTTATTCAACTTTCAAAAACAACAAAGAGAGCAAAGCTTCCCTTCCACCATCCTATTTCAAAACAGAACAAATCCAGAGCATGGATCAGGGATGAATAGAGGGTTGAGCAAACATCAGAAGGGAAAGCCTCTCCCACTGACACTGTATAACAGATATAAAGAGAAACACAAGCAATCTGACACAAATGAGGAAAAATCAAAGGAAGACCGCAGGCAATTTCAAGTGTATCAAAGACAAAAATCCTGAAAAATCAGACCTTGGTGCCCAAACAATGGAAGTCACCAAGAACTGGTCCCAGAATATGACAGGGATTAGGGAATGTATGGAAAGAGTGAACAAGACTCAAGAAAGACAAGATGTAACACTGAAAGAACTTGTAACAGAGATTTTTGGCAATAAAAAATTTCATCCAGGAAATAAATAACAAGATGACAAGCATGGAAAGCAGAATCAACCTAGTTGAAGAAAGAATCTCAGAGCTTGAAGACCAGAACAAAGAATTAACCCACTCTGTTAAAAACATAGAAAGAAGATTCAGAAAGAAAGGAAGAACAAAGCCTAAAAGAGATATGCGATTATATAAAGAGACTGAACCTACGTCTGACTGGTATCCCAGAAGAAGAAAGGGAAATGGAGAACAACTTGGAGCAGTATTCCAGGAGGTAATCCAAGAAAACTTTCCCCATCATACCAGAGATGTGACCAGCCAAGCACAAGAGATACAGAGAACCCCCATAACACATCAAATGAAAAAAGACCAACCCCAGACACATAGTAATTCATCTACACAAAGTAGGCACAAAAGAAAAAATCCTCAAGGCAACAGAGAGTAATGTCAGACTACCTACTGGGGAAAACCAATCAGAATAGCAGCAGACCTATCAGCAGAAACACTACAAACAAGAAGGGACTGGAGCCCTATATTCAAAGTTCTCAAAGATAAACAATTTCAACCAAGAATTTCCTATCCAGCCAAGCTCAGCTTCATTAGGGATGAACAATTAAAATCCTTCCCGGACATCCAATTCCTAAGAGATTATGCAGCTTCCAGACCGGCTGTACAGGACACTTAAAAAGGTAATAAGCACAAAAGAAAGAAAGAAAAGAATGATCACAGACTTTACAAGAGAACAGCAGAGCAAAGAATCAATAGACAATATAGCACAACAAGAAACTTGAAAACACACACATACATCAACCCCAAAGCTAAAAGAAAACAAGCAAAGAAAAAACTTTATAGGAACCTCATGAAAGGGATAAACAATCACATTTCAATAATCAGCCTGAATGTTAATGGACTAAATGTACCACTGAAAAGACACAAAATGCCAAACTGGATATGAAACCATGACCCAATTATTTGCTGCACCCAGGAAACTCATCTCAACACAAGAGATGAACACAGACTCAAAGAATGGAGAACGAGTTTCCAGGCAAATGGACCACAAAAGAAGGCCGAAGTTGCAATCTTAATACCAGACAAAACAACCTTTAAGGTATTTAAAATTTTTAAAGGGCACTACATAATGATAAAAGGTTCAATCCATCCACAAGAAATATCTATCCTAAAAATATATGCACCTAACATAGGAGCACCAGCATTTATAAAGCAACTACTAAGTAAACTAAAAAAAGATATTGACTCTAACACTATTATATTAGGGGACTTCAATACCCCACTAACAGCCCTAGATAGATCATCAAGACAAAAAATCAACAAGGAGATCCAGAACCTAAACTTAACACACAACCAAATAGACTTAATAGATACCTACAGATTATTCCATCCAACAACCACAGAATATACATTCTACCCAACACAAAAAGGAAAGTACCCAAAGATCAATCATGTCCTTGGCCATAAATCAAGCATATACAAATTCAATAAGGTTGAAATCTTGCCATGCACATTCTCAGACCATAGTGGAATAAAAATAAATATCAACGCCAACAAAATTTCCCCAAAACCCACAAAGACATGAACACTAAACAGCATGATGCTGAACAACTACTGTTTCAACAATGAAATCAAAGCAGAAATTAAAAGATTCCTGGAAACAAATGAAATGAAGAAGCATCTTGTCAAAATCTCTAGGGTGCCATGAAAGCAGTTCAAAGAGAGGAATTTATATCCCTACAAGCACACAACAAGAAAATAGAAAGACCAGAAGTTGAGAACCTAACAAATCACCTAAGGGAGCTGGAAAGAGAAGACCACCAAAACCCCAACTTTAGCAGAAGAATCCAAATCACAAAAATAAGAGCCCAAATAGGGGACCTAGAAGACAAAAATATTATAGAACATATCAACAAAACAAAAAGCTCGTTCTTTGAAAGAATTAACAAGATTGATGGACCCCTAGTCAGACTGATCAAGAAAAAGCCCAAATAAACACAATCAGAAATACAAAAAATCAAATTACAACTGACCACAAAAAAATACAAAAGATTACCAGAGATTACTATGCACACCTATATAGAAACAAATTTGATAACCTAAATGAAATGGAGGACTTTCTGACATCACATAACCTCCCCACGTTGAAACAAGAAGACATTGAGACACTAAATAGACCAATAACAACCCAGGAAATTGACTCTGTCATATGAAAGCCACCTACAAAAAAAAGCCCTGGACTGAATGGCTTTCCAGCAGAATTCTACAAAATGTGCAAGGAAGAGCTGATACCAATCCTATTGAAAGTATTCCAAGCAATTGAGAAAGATAGAATTCTCCCCAAATAATTTTACTAAGCTAAAATCACACTGATACCCAAACCCAGGAAAGATCAAACTAAAAATGAGAACTACAGTCCAATATCCCTTATGAACATAGATGCAAAAATCCTCAACAAGATTCTAGCAAATTGCATCCAAAAACATACATCTCAAAAATCATTCACCATGACCAAGTAGGCTTCATTCCCAGGATGCAGGACTGGTTCAACATATACAAGACCATAAATGTAATTAAATACATCAACAGAAATAAGAAAAAGAAACACATGAAATATCATTAGATACAGAAAAAGCCTTTGATAAAATCAAGCATCTCTTCTTAATAAAAACCCTCAAACACCTAGGAATAGAAGGAAAATACCTCAAAATAGTAAGTGCTACCTACAATAAACCCACAGCTAACATATTGCTAAATGGACAGAAACTGGAAATATTTCCCCTGAAAACTGGAACAAGACAAGGCTGCCCACTCTCACCACTCTTGTCAACATTGTGTTGGAAGTCCTAGCTTGGGCAATGAGAAAAGAGAAGGAAATCAGAGGTATCCAAATAGGAAAAGAAGAAGTCAAGTTATCCCTCTTTGCTGATGCTATGATCCTATACCTTAAAAATCCAAGAGAATCTGTCAAAAGCCTGCTTGCACTAATTAAGGACTTTGGCAAAATCTCAGGGTACAAAATAAATGTGCAAAAGACAACTGCATTCCTATACACCAAAAACAACCAGGCAGAGATCCAAATAAAAAACACAATTCCATTCACAATAGCCACAAAAAAAAATGAAATACCTCAGCATCTTCCTAACCAGAGAAGTGAAAGAACTTTACAGTGAGAGCTACAAAACACTGCTCAAAGAAATCCAAACAAATGGAAAAACATTCCATGATCATGGACAGGCAGAATCAACATTGTTAAAATGTCCATCCTACCAAAGGCAATCTACAGATTCAACGCAATACCCATTAAGTTACCAACACCATTCTTCTCAGACCTGGAAATGACAATACAGAAATTCACATGGAAACATAAACGACCACAAATAGCCAGAAGAATCCTTAGCAAAAGAAACAAAATGGGAGGTATCACACTTCCAGACTTCAAACTTTACAATAAGGCTACAGTAATCAAAACAGCCTGGTAATGGTACAAGAACAGGCATTATAGACCAATGGAATGGGATAGAGATTGTGGAAGCAAAGCCTCAAATCCTCAGCCAACTCACCTTTGACAAAGTCTCCAACAACAATCACTGGGGGGAGGAGAACCTATTCAGTAAATGGTGCTAGGAAACTGGCTGATCACATGCAGAAGATTAAAACAGAACCCCTACCTATCACCACACACAAAAATTAACTCTAAATGGATCAAAGACCTAAATGTAAAGCCTCAAACTATAAGAATCTTAGAAAATGCAGGAGATATCCTACTAGAAATTGGAACTGGCAAACAATTGCTACTGAGAACCCTAAATACCCATACCTTTAGAAATAAGATAGACAAGTGGGACCTCATCAAACTAACAAGCTTCTGCAAAGCAAAAGAAACCATCAAGAGAGCAGGAAGACAGCCCACAGAATGGGAAAAAATACTTGCCAACTCTATATCTGTCAAAGGTCTAACATCTAGGATCTACAAAGAAGTCAAATGCACCAAAAGGATAAAAACAAACAGCCCCATTAAAAAGTGGGCAAAAGGCATGAATAGATACTTCTCAAAAGAAGATATAGGGCAGCCAACAGACACATGAAAAAGTGCTTAGCCTCACTTGTCATCAGAGAAATGCAAACCGAAACCACACTGAGATACCATCTAACCCCAGTAAGAATCACCATCATAAATAAAATATACAACAGCAAATGCTGGCGAGGATGTGGAGAAAAAGGAACGCTTCTACACTACTGGTGGGAATGCAAACGAGTGCAACCCCTTTGGAAGACAGTGTGGCAATATCAGAAAGAACTAGAAATTGACCCAGTAATTCCCCTATTGGGAATATACCCAGAGGAACTCAAATCATTCTACAAAAAAATACCTGCACACATATGTTGCAGCTCTATTTACAATAGCAAAAACATGGAACCTACCATGCTGCCCATCAAAGCTGGGCTGGATTTTTTAAAATGTGGTACATATACACAATGGAATATTACACAGCCATAAAGAAGGACAAACATGGATTTCGCAGCAACTTGGATGGATTTAGAGTCTGTAATACTCGGTGATCTATCACAGAAACAAAGAACAGAGTTCCATATGTTCTCACTGATAAGTGGATCTTGAACAATTATAATACTATGAGAATGCGATTGGCAGTGTGGGAAACTGTCAGGGGAGGGGGTGGGATTGGCAGTTGAGAGAAACTGCTAGGGGAGGGAGGGGCACACCTCATCAGCAAGCATACCTGGCATGATCAATGTTTGTATACCTAACCCTGAATTGTATCCCATATCTTTACAATAATAAAAATTAATATATATAAATAAACCATAAAAAAGAATGAGAGATGAGAAAAAATGATAGATAAGAGGAAAGTGAAGAAAGCTAGATGTCTCACTAATAAAAATGTGCCAAAGTTGGCATGCATTTAATGCGTTCTGATCACAAAAATGCATTCTGTTAGTTGGGAATGAGTGTTTACGCAATCTCATGATTTGTAAGGCTTAGTTTCCAGGGAATTCTGAGAGCCTTGAGTACTACTGCCATCATCCATACATTTTTTCGGTTAGGAGCCAGAAGTAAGCAGAGCCCCTGTCCAGAAGCACAGTGATTGTAATAGACTTGTTTAAGGTCATAAAGTAAAGGGAGAAACATAGGAGATGCTCAGTGAACATTGAGGAATACCTTTAAATTGAATCAAGAAAAAAAACAGATGCTTTGGAAAATCTCTGCAGAATTCTCTATACTTGATCTATTTATTTGAGTACTGGGACAGCTATTTCTCCTGTCCCTTGTAGAAAACACAGCTGTTCAGGGAGGGATGTCTTCAACAGGAACAGTCGCAGGTGAAATGAGGACTGACTGTTTTTACAGCCCAGCCATAATGAAGTTTGGCTCTAACCCTTCCTGGCATTGCTGAAGTTTACATGATTCATTTCAATGGTCTCCTGACTGCCAGAAGCTCTTCAAGGCCAGTGAATCCATGTGGCCTGTAGTGAATCATCAGAGACACACATGGACCTGTTCACCTCTCTGAGTTAAAGACACAGTGACTCAACTGACCAAAAGTACTTTGTTCAACGCAGTATGAGAAAGGAAAAATATCAGGCCAGAAAGTGGGAATAAAAATGAAAGTTCTTGGGACAAATGTAAAGTGGTAATAACAATAATAGTAATAAATGAAACAACGTATCTTGAACTATTTAAAAAAGAAGAATATACTAGGTGAATAATTAATAATATAATATGAAAAGAAAATGTTACAAATCATATTTTGAGATTCTTCTTGCCCTCTACGTCAAAATAAAATGGCAGGCAGATGCAGTTTTATAAAGGAGCAATTGCTCCCAAAGAATAGCAATTCTCTTGGTAAGAATAAAACTACATTTTTTTTCTATATTTGCATATATTTTTCTATATTTTTACATGCTCATTATTCAAAAATTAAATTGTGCATATGGATATATAGGAGGTTAAAGTTCTTTCACACCTCCAAATGAATTTTGGTTCTTTGCAATTTTTGTTAGTTAGGTATTTGCTCATCAGTATTTGTTATTACAAACAGTATAGTAAGAAACATTCTCCTGTGTATGCATATTCTGATATCTTAGTCTTTTTTTTTTTACAGATGGTGTCTCACTCTATCAGCCAGGCTGGAAAGCAGTGGCACAATCATAGTATGTCCCTCCCCCAACCTGAGCCTCCCAAGTAACTAGGACTACAGATGCATATACCACCATGATTGACTTTTTTTTTTTTTTGAGTTGGAGTCTCACTCTGTCGCCCAGACTGGAGTGCAGTGGCCACTCCCGGCCACCGCAGCCTCGACCTGCTGGGCTCCGGCGATCCTTCTACCTCATGATTGACTTTTTTTATACAAAGATGGAGTCTTGCTATGTTAGCCAGACTGGTCTTGAATCCCTGGCCTCAAGCAATCCTCCCACCTCAGCCTCCCAAAACACTAGGTTACAGACTTGAGCCATCATGCTCAACCAATCTTATTTATAAGGAGTTATGTTGCTTAATCGAAATGGGCATGTGCTATAAATTTTTATGACAGTTTTGGAAGGCAAAATTTTAAAAAAGCATGAAATAATTTATATATCCCCAACATTCTAAGAGAGTATCTGATCCTTTATATCTTTATCAGCACTAACTGATAAATTTTCTAATTCACAAAGACAAATTATTTTTCTGTCATAAGTGAAGCTAATCACTCAACCAAAACCTCAGTCAATAAACATCTATTGAAGACTATGACAACTATGTTAGACTACTAAGAATTTTTCATGTATATAAAGATGAGTAGACACTCATCCTGGAAAACTGGCAGACTAGAAAACCAATATGGACAATCAAATATCCTCATTAAAAGATGAAATACAACAGGTAGCCTAATAGTGTAAACAACTAGTCAACCAAAGGGAGAAACAATTCCTTCTTGCTGGGGTGCTCAGGGAAAACTTCATAGAAGAGACAGCCTTTTGTCTTTGTCTTAAATGCTGGCCAAGATTTTATTAAACTGACTGCTCAGAACTCTTCTAGGCATACTGAACAGCATAGACCACCAGTGCTGCACAGACAGGCACAGGGTATAGACAGACAACAGCAAGTAGTTTCCCAGGACTGGGAAGTGTTAAGACTGATACCAGGCTTCCTATTGACAAGAAAACACTGGAATATCAACTTGAATATCTGATTCTCTCTCCATGTGCCCCAGAATTCAGTCTGTGAAGTCTCTAGGCTTTCACCATTCTTCTTAAATAACATTACTCTTTCTTTTTAATCTTTTTTTTTTCTTTTTTTTGAGGGGGGCATCACTAAAATTTACAGACTCTTTAAAACGAGTACTATTCTAGCAAGGGCCAAAAGAATAACTTTTCTTTTTGCACAATCAGGACATAATTTAGGTTCATGTAGCAATAGTGGGAAAAGTAACTTATAGTGTCATTATATACTACTCAATATACAGTTAATAGATTTTATGTATATACTAATCCCAACATGAGAGTGTATTGATATTCTCAGTAGCATTCCAATTTATGATCTTTCTCCAGCTTCTGCCTTTCCTTGTTTATTGGTTGGGTTAAAAGGAGACTTTCTTCCCTAAAAGAGTAATGTTTTCTACTTGAAATATAATCCCAGCCAAATAATTAATTTTCAAAAAAGCTGATGTGAGCCAGGCATGGTGGCTTGTCTATAATACCAGCAATCTGGGAGGCTGAGGTGGGAGGATTGCTTAAGGCCAGGAGTTCTAGACTAGCCTGGACAACATAGTGAGACCTTGCCTCTACATAAAATACAAAAATTAGCTGGGCATGGTGGTGTGCCCTGTTATCCCAGCTTTTCAGAAGGCTGAGGCAGAAGGATTCCTTGAGCCAAGGAGGTCAAGTCATAATTGTGATGAGCCATAATTGTGCCACTGCACTCCAGACTGGGTAACAGAGTGAGACCTTGTCTCAAAAGAAGAAGAAGGAGAAGGAGGAGAGGAAAAGGAGGAGGAAGAGGAAGAGGAAAAAGAGGAGGAAGAGGAGACTGATGTAAAGATGTTATGCATTGCCAAGTTGAGCCACACTGGTTTTTTTATTGTTTTTTTTTTTTAATTTTAGAATCATGGAATATATGTGAGTATTGTTACTTAAGTATAATACTTGAAGGTAAGGTTTGACCTTCTAATGAGACCTCCCTCACACCCCTGTAGTCGGTATGGCACCCAATTGGTGACTTTACATTCCCTATCCCCCCCCCCTCCCTCCCTCCTTTAGAAATATCCAGGGACTGTTGTTCCCATTTTTGCACCCATGTATGCCCAATGTTTAGGGCCCACTTATGAGTGAGAGCATGCATTACTCAGTTTTTTCTTTGTAATAATTCACTTAAAATGATGGACTCTATCTACACTCATGTTGTTGCAAAGAACATGATTTTGTTCTTCTTTCTGGCTGCGAAGTATTTCATGTGTATATGTTCCACATTTTCTTTATCCAATCCACCATTAATGGGCATCTGGATTGGTTCCATGTTTTTGTTATTATAAATAGTGCTGTGATAAACATTTGAGTGCAGGTGTCTTTTTGTAGAGCAATTTGTGTTCCTTTGGGTATGTTTCCAGCAGTGAAATTGATGGGTTGAATTTCAGCTCTATTTTTAGTTCCTTGATACAACTTCAAACTGCTTTCCACAGAGGTTAAACTAGCTTACATTCCCACCCACAGTGTACAAGCACTCCCTTCTCCAAAGCCTTGCCAACAACTTTTTTTTTTTTTTTACTTTTCAATAGTAGCCATTCTGACTGATGTGAAGTGGTATCTCACTGTGGTTTTGATTTGCAATTCTCCTATGATTACAGTGCTGAGTATTTTTTCATGTGTTTGTTGGCCACCCATAACTCTTCCTTTAAGACATGGCTGTTTATGTCCTTTACCTACTTTTTAATGATGCTGTTTGGTTTTTCCCTGTCAATTCATTTGTGTTCCTTATAGATTTCTAGATGTTAGACCTTTATCAGACACATAGTTTGCAAAATTTTTTTGCATTCTGTGGGTTGCCTTTTTGCTTTCTTTGTTGTTTAGTTTCCTGTGCAAAATTTTTTAGTCTTATAAGGTCTTATATGCCAATTTTAATCTTTGTTGCATCCGCTTTCGAGGACTTAGCCATGAATTCACACCCTAGGAGGGTGTTACCTAGATTTTCTTCAAAGATTCTTATAGTTTGTGGTTTCACATTTAAGTCTTTGTGATCCACACTATTATCACCACCATATTGATTCTAGTCTGTAAATATACTATTTCTAGTGAATAGCTTTGTCTTTCAACCTGTCCCCTATTTAGTTCTTAAGAGTTGGGCTTGCCAAAGAAACTTAATCTTGAACAAAGTATTAACTCTGGGAGAACTTCTGCCTGTTTTAATGCATTTGGATGATTATTTCCCATTAGATTAACAGAGGATTGCCTCAATTAAGAAGAAACAGTAACTTGAGAAATTATAGCTCAGCACTAGGCTAGCTTTATTTAATTTTCCATGCAGAAAAACTAAATCATTGGCTATAAATCAAACTATCAAAAGAGGGTTAAACTTCAAAATCTGTTAGCTTTACTATTAGGCTACAGTAATCAAAATTGCCTGGTATTGGTACAAGAACAGGCATATAGACCAATAGAACAGATAGAGATTCCGGGAGCAAAGCCTCAATTTCTCAACCAACTCATCTTCGACAAAGCCTCCAACAACAACCACTGGGGAGAGGAGAACCTATTCAGTAAATGCTGCTGGGGAACCTGGCTGATCACATGCAGAAGATTGAAACAGGACCCCTACATATTACTATACACAAAAATTAACTTTAAATGGATCAAAGACCTAAATGTAAAGCCTCAAACTATAAGAATCTTAGAAAATGCAGGAGACACCCTTATGGAATTTGAAACTGGCACCCAATTCCTATTCAGAACCCTAAATGCCCATACCTTCAGAAATTAGATAGGCAAGTGGGACTCCATCAAACTAACAAGCTTTTGCATAGCAAAAGAAACCATCAAGAGAGCAGGGAGCCCACATAACAGGAAAAAATATTTGCCAACTCTATACCTGACAAAGGCCTAATGTCTAGGATCTACAAGGAACTCAAAAGTGCCAAAAGGAAAAAGACCCATTAAAAAGACAAAAGACATGAATAGACACTTCTCAAAAGAAGATATAGGACAGCCAACAGACACATGAGAAAGTGCTCAGCCTCACTCATCATCAGAGAAATGCAAATCAAAACCACATTGAGATACCACCTAACCCCAGTAAGAATGGCCATCATTAATAAAACAAACAGCAAGAGATGCCGGTGAGGATGTGGAGAAAAAGGAATGCTTCTACACTGCTGGTAGGAATGCAAACTAGTGCAACTTCTTTGGAAGATAGTCTTGTGATTTCTGAAGGAACTAGAAATTGACCTTCTATATTCCTCTATTGGGACTATACCCGGAGGAACTCAAATCATTCTACAAAAAAGATACCTGCACACATATGTTTGTTGCAGCTCTATTCACAATAGCAAAACTATGGAACCAACCATGTTGCCCATTGAAGCTGGACTGGATAAAATAAATGTGGTACATATACACAATGGAATATTATGCCGTCATAAAAAGGACAAACATACGGACTTTATAGCAACTTGAATGTATTTAGAATCAAACATACTCAGTGGTCTATCACAGAAACAAAGAACAGAGTACCATATGTTCTCACTCATAAGTGGACTTTGAACAATTATAATACTATAAGAAAGGGACTGGTAGTAGTGGGAAATTGTCAAGGGAGGGGAGGTGGGATTAACAGTTGAGGGAAACTGCTAGGGGAGGGCGGGGCATACCTCATCAACAAGGGTAACTACATAATCGTTTGTATACCTAACCCTGAATTGTACCCCACATCTTTATAATAAAAAAAAACCTGTGAGCAATGACTTCATAAATAAATTGAAGTACTTCCAAGAAATGCAGGTAAATATAGTTCCTTCAACTATCCCTCCTAAATTAGAGAAAGGTGTGTTTCTCCATAGTTCACCTGGGCATGGCTTTTACATCAAAACTACAGCACATAAACATCCAAGTACCCAATGAATGGATGAAAAGTAGCATCCCATCCTCTCCGCTCTTACTCATTTCATCTCAGTTTTGCAATCTCCTCTCTGTCTTAGTAGTATCTTTCTTCTCTAGTTGCAGATCAAAACATAGATTTTTTTCCCTCCAAAATAAGAACAATGCCACTACTAATACAGACATAAAGAACCCAAAGAAATCAGAGTAACACACAAAAATCACCCACCTAGTCACAGAAGCTCTGGAATACAGTGCTGTTTCCCACACTTCCAAACTTCACCAGTATTAGAGCAGGAATTTTGCTTCCTGTGGGCAATTCATTTCCCAGAAAAAAGAAAAGGAGGTGGCATGCTCTCATTATACTCTTAAACTCATCAACCAATAATGAGGGCAGAAGGAACGTAGTAAGTGATATTCCTTTACTTGGACAAAAACATCAGAAGTGGAGGGGAAAAAAAGTTCCATGCCCTCAACACATATATTCACATCTGGTCTTTGAGCCTGATAATCACCTTATCTACCCTATCTAGATTCAGCCAAATTCAATTACTACAGACATACAGGGGAGATCAGACACCTTAATAAATGCTAATTCACTCATTAACCGATCATCTAGTTCTGGATCAAGATGGCTCATTAAACGTAGCTACTGTGTACTTTGTTCATGGAGAGGAACCAAAATAGTACATAAATACCAACACTCCAAGCGGATCATCTTAGAGCTTTTGCTGGGGTTTACCAGCAAAGTGACAAGACCCACAGAAAGCAGAGAAGCACCTGGCATGCAGCTGTGTGGGATCCCCCCAGTTCAGTGAAGGGATGAGTGAGTGAGAGAACCTCAGGAACATATACCATGATCATGGACCCTTGTAATCCTAGTCACAGAAAATCCCCTGCAAACCCCTGGGCCCCCAGGCCAACATAGAGACCCAACTGGTGATTTGTACAGAAGCATTGTCCAACTCCACATGAAACCCCTCAGTCAACTGATGCCCATGTAACTCAATACCAGTGGTATACCACCAGCTTGCCAGAAAGGGAGACCTGGCAGTCCTCTGAGAGTTCAACTTCCAGAGGTCAATGGCAAGCACTCGGCAGCAGCTACAGGGGCTACCACTGCTGCCCCTGTCTTACCACCCCTGGGCCAGGGAGAAAGCAGATTAACTGGGTGCTTTTGTGTACATCCAGCACAGACTCCACAGCCACAGTATGAAAACAGATGCAAAAATCCTCAGCAAAATACTAGCAGACTGCATACAACAGCACATCAAAAAAAAAATCTTTCATTGTGATCAAGTAGGCCTTATTCCAGAAATGCAAGTTTGGTTAACATACGCAAGCCAATAAATGTGATCCACAACATAAACAGAATTAAAAGCAAGAAACACATGATCATCTTAACAGACACCAAAAAAATTTTTGATAAAATCCAACATCCTTTCACGATAAAAAACACTCAGCCATCTAGGCATTGATGGAACATATCCCAAAATAATAAGAGTCATCTCTGACAAATACACAGCCAGCATCATACTGAATAGGCAAAAGTTGGAGACCTTCCTTCTAAGACTGGAACAAGAAAAGAATGTCCGCTCTCATCTTTCCTACTCAACATAGCATTAGAAGTCCTAGCCAGAGCATACAGGCAAAAGAAAGACACAAAATGTTTCCAAATAGGAAAAGAGGAAATCAAATCTCTCTTCTCAGAAGATATAATTCTGTATCTAAAAAAGGCTACAGATTTCACCAAGTGACTCTTAGACTTGATAAGCAACTTCAGTAAAGTTTTCAGTAAAGAAGAAAAAAATCAGGACACAAAATCAAAATTCAAAAATCAATAGCATGTATACACACCAACAATATTTAAGCTAAGGACCAAATCAAGAACACAATCCCATTTACAATAGCCACCAAAAAATAAATAAAATACCTAGGAATACATTTAACCAAGGAGGATAAAGAAGTCTACAACAAGAACTACAAAACACTGCTAAAAAAGAAAAGAAAAGAAAAGAAAAATGAAAGATGACACAAACAAATCCAAAAGGACTTCATTCTTGTGAATTGGAAGAATCAATATCATTAAAAGTCCATACTGCCCAAAGCAATCTACAGATTTAATGCAATCTCTTTCAAACCTCCAGAGTCATTTTTCACAGAATTAGATTTAAAAATTCTTACATTTATGTGAAAGCAAAAAAAAAAAAAAAAAGCCTAAATAACAAAAGCAATCCAAGCAAAAAGGACAATACAGGAGGAATAATATTATCAGACTTCAAACTTTACTACAAGGCTACAGTACCCAAAACAACATGGTACTAGTACAAAAATAGACAGACCAATGGAAAGAAATAGAAAAGCCAGAAATAAAGCTGCTCACCCACAACCAAGTGATCTTTGACAAAATAAACACAAATAAACAATAAGAAAAGGACACTCTATTTAATAAATGGCACAAGGAAAACTGCTAACTGTATGCAAAAGAATGAAGCCAGAACCCTGCCTCTCAACAAAACTTATCTCAAAATGAATTAAAGACTTAAACATAAGACATCAAGCTATAAAAATCCTAGAAGAAAACTCAAGAAACACTCTTCCAGACACTGGCCTAGTCAATAAATTTATGGTCAATTCCTCAAATGGAAATACAGCAAAAACAAAAATGGACAAGTAGGACTTAATTAAACTAAAGAGCATCTGCATAGCAAAAGAAACTATTAGCAGAGTAAATAAACAACTGACAAAATGGAAGGAATATTTGCAAAGTACGTATCCAACAAAGGGTAGGAGAGGCCAGGCATGGTGGTTCAAGCCTATAATCCCAGCAATTTTGGAGGCCTAGGTGAGAGGATTGCCTGAGCCCACAGGTTCAAGACCAGCCTGGGCAACATGGTGAGACCTCATCTCTACAATAAATCAAAAAATTAGCCGGGCACGGTAGCACGCACCTGTGGTTCCAGCTCCTTGGAAGGCTGAGGCGGAAGGACTGCCTGAGCCCAGCAGGTCAGTGCTGAGTTGACCATGAGCATGTCACTGCACTCCAACCTGGACAATGGAGTGAGACTCCCACTCAAAAAAAAAAAGGGTAGGGTGAATATACAGAATCTATAAGGAGCCTAAATGAATTGGCAAGAAAAAAAAACAGAATTTCCGACAAGATGGAGGTGGGAAAGTTTGGACCGTGAGTGTCCAAAAAGGCTCCTGCTTTCCCCCCAGGTGGCTGCTGCCCCTGCAGCAGCCAGCCCGCTCTTCTGTCAGCTGCACAGGCCTGCAGGCTGGAGGAAGTTGGCCCCACTGCTATGCTGCCACCGCCCCTCCCCCACACACTCCTGGCCTGTGGAGCTCCCGGCTCCCTCCCCGGCTGCACCGCCCCACCCATTCCCAAGCCACCCCACATCAGGCCGACCTAGAGTGCCTGGCGGTCTTGCACTCTGCCTCTCCCAGCTCAGCCCCAGCCATTGGGATCCAGAGATCAGCTGGAGTCCCGAGACTGTTGGGAGCTGGCCACAGAGGCCGACTGAACATTAGGGACCAGGGAGGGCCATGGACCCCGAGACCACTACTAGGATGCGTTTGGGAGCTGTTGACTCCATTCCCTCCCTCCTTTTCCACTTGGCACTGCACCCAGGAAAGGCTCCTGCTGGCTCTAACAGAAAACTTTGAGACCAGAATGCACACAGCTAAACTTGGGAGTCTATCATTCCCATTTTCCACGGTTTATGGTTTTTGCTTTTAAACAATTGAAGTTTGACTTTGAGTCACATTGAGGAGCCTTAGTGCAAGTCACAGGTACTCTTGATGTGATTTTAGAAAATAGTTTATAGAGATTAAAGAAAATTTAAGTAACCATTTTGTTATAGAAGCATGGTTAGTTTTAGTTTGATTCAGGGGGGCTAGTGAAGTTTGAAATAGGCCAGCTGGTGCTAGGAGAGTGTAACTATAGCAGCAACTGTTTTATAGAGATTAGTTTGAATTAGCATAGAATAGTAAAAGGTAATATATCATTATGTTGGTTTCAGGTGTAAGCAATGAACGATGTTATGTAGCTGTAAACAATTTAGGGTACATAGAAACTGGATAAGAAACAAAAAGACAATTTGTGGTTGTTCTTTCTCATGTTCTTCCTCATGTTTCAAAATACATCTGCTTGAGAGTGGGAGGTTGTCCTGTGTGCACCCAGACCTGTTCGTGTGAAAGGCACATGCTACCTTTTGTGTAAACATAGCAGCAGGAGTTCTGTGATGATAACTTTGCAGAGTTTGGGGATAAAAGCCCTGGGATAACGCTCAAGAAACGGCTTCTGCTTAATTCTAAACAGGAGTCCAGTCCCTTTCTTTCTCTCTAGTTTCTTTTCTCTCTTGAGTCGCCTACACTGTCACACCTCTAGAGACCCCCGACCCTCGCAGGAGTGGGACTCCAGCACTAGATCAGGCAGAGACCTAAAATGCCCTACACAGCTTCACCAAGCCTCCAAATTGTGACCCAAGGTGGCTGCTGCTCCTGCCACTGCCAGCCTGCTCTTCAGCCAGCGGAGCAGTCCTGCGGGCAGGAGAATGTAGGCGCCATGCACTGCTCTGCCACCATCCACTGCCACCACCTGGAGCTCCCTCCCCCCCCGGCTTCACCAACCTTTGCCAGGCCAACCTGCAGTGCCCAGCTATCTCAGACTCCTCCTCCCCAGGCTCAGCTCCTGGCAACCAAGAGACCAGAGATCAGCTGGAGCCCTGAGACTGGGCAGAGACCTGCATTGCCCCACCCAGCTCACCCCAGCCCCACCCAGCCTCCAACTTGGGACCTAAGACTTCATGTCTGTGTAGGGGAAAAGTACATCAGTAAGGAGGTGAGTTGGCATGTGGGTCTGTATGTTTTAGTTTTTACTCTTTTCTGTCTATGTGTCTTTTTTCATTTGTTAGTCTGTACATTTGTCTGTTTTCCCTCTTACTCTTCTCTCTCTAAACCTTCCTCTTCCCACGCCTTCCCTATTCCATTATTTTCCTTTTTCTTACCTCATTCTGCTTTCAGAAAGCAAACCTATACCTCCATTGCATGGACAGATTGCAAGGCAGTGGGAAGCAGGTGCCAGGGTATCTATACACCTGTCGGTAGATGAAGGAATCTGCAGATAGTTTTTGAATCACAGTTCCCTCTCCCCCAATTAAGTCTCAAAACTGCAAAAAAGAATACCTCCCAACCCACAGTCCAGCTTCAGAATTGAACAAAGTTAGAATAATAAGGAAGAATAGTAAACTGAGCATATGGAAGTAAAAGCAGCACTGCCATTTCTGAAAAACAGAATTAAAAAAGAGGAGAGAAGAAAAGAAAAAGTGGGGAGCAAAATCTACACAAATGAAGAAAAACCAAAAGAAGAATATAGGTCTCACACAGACCCCTGGGAGGTCAGACATTGAGAAAACAGACTTCAGAACACAATGAAGAGCCCTCAGAATGACTGATCACATACTACAAACCCAGACACCAAAACTGTAATGAGAAAATAAAAAGAATTGAGGAGAAACAAGAGGAAAACAGGAATGAGTTGATAACTAGGATAACAGCAGTAGATAATACTGTGATTGAAATAAATAGCAAACTAATAAGCATGGAAAGCAGAATTAGCCAAGCAGAAGAAAGAATTCCAGAGCTTGAGGAGCAAAATATAGAACTAAACCAAACTGTCAAAAACATAGAAAAGAAACTTAAAAAGACAACAAAACCTTCAAGAGATGAGCGATTACTTCAAGAGACCAAACCAAAGAGTAATTGGACTTCCTGAGGCAGAAAGAGAGACAGAGACCACCCTGGAACAAACATTCCATGAAATCATTCAAGAAACTTCCCTCATCTCATCAGTGATGTGAAAACTCAAACACAAATGATCCAAAGAACCCCTATAAGACAATAAATGAGAAGACCAACTCCCAGACACATAATAATTTGCCTAAACAAATTAGGTATAAAATTAAAAATTAAAAAGATACAGAAGGTCACTACATAATGATAAAAAGTTCAATCCATTAACAAGAAATATCCATCCTAAACATATATGCAACCAACATAGGAGCACCAACTTTCATAAAGCAGCTTCTAGGCAAACTTTAAAAAAATATTGACTCAACACAATCATAGCTGGGGACTTTAATACCCCACTCACAACCCTAGACAGATCTTCAGGACAAAAAATCAGCAAGATATCAAGAACCATAATGTGACTCTTGACCAAATGGACTTAATTGATACCTATAGAACACTCCATCCAACCACCATAGAATATAGATTCTACTCTTCACTGCATGAAACATATTCTAAGATCGACCACATCCTTGGCCATAAATTAAAATAAACAAACTTCATAAGATTGAAATTTTGCCATCCACCTTCTCAGATCACAATGGAATAAAAATAATTAACACCAACAAGGTTCTCCCCAAACTCACAAAGACATGGACACTAAATACCTGGAAACAAATGAAGAAACATTTTACCAAAATCTTTGGGACACCAGGAAAGCTGTAGTAAGAGGGGAATTCATATCTCTACAAACTCACATGAAGAAAATGGAAACATCACAAGTTAACAGCCTAACAAGTCACCTAAGGAAGCTGGAAAAGCAAGATCATCAAAACCCTAACTTCAGCAGAAGAATCCTGATCACCAAAATAAAAGCCCAAATCCAGGACATAGACGACAAAAAGATAATACAAAAAATCAACAAAACAAAAAGCTGGTTCTTTGAAAGGATAAACAAGATTGATGGTCCCCTAGCTAGACTGACCAAGAAAAAGAGAGAGAAAAAGCCCAAGTAAACACAACCAGAAACACAAAAGATAAAGTCACATCTGATCCTGAAGAAATACAAAAGATTATCAGAGACTACTATGTATACTTATATGGTAACAAACTTTAAAACCTAAAGGAAATGGAGGACTTTCTGACATCACACAGCCTCCCTAGGCTTAAACAAGAAGAAATTGAGACCCTAAATAGACCAATAACAATCCAGGAAATAGACTATGTCATAAGAAAACTACCTATCAAAAAAAAGCCCTGGACCAGATGGCTTCCCAGCAGAATTCTACAAAACATACAAGAAGTAGATGATATCACGCATACTGAAAGTATTTCAGGTGACTGAGAAAGATGGAACTCTTCCCAAATCATTTTATGAAGTTAACATCACATTGATACCCAAGCCAGGTAAAGATCCAACAAAGAAAGAGAACTACAGGACAATATCCTTGATGAATATAGATCCTAAAATTCTCAACAAGATCCTAGCAAACCGAATGCAACAACACATATCAAAAATCATCCACCACAAACAAGTAGGCTTCTTCCTCAGCATGCATGGCTGGTTCAACATCCATAAGACCATAAGCATAATTAAATACAACAACAGACATAAAAACTAAAACCACACGATTATATCATTAGATGCAGAGAAAGCTTTTGATAAAATCCAACACCCCTTCTTGATAAAAAACCTTGAACATCTAGGCATCAATGGAACATATCTCAAAATAGTAAGAGCCATCTGTGAGAAATCCACAGCCAGCATACCACTAAACAGACAGAAATTGGAACCATTTCCCCCAAAAATGGAACAAAACAAGGATGCCCACTTTCACTCCTCCTGTTCAACATAGTTTTGGAAGTCCTAGCTAGAGCAATCAGAGAAGAGAAGGCAATCAGGGGTATCCAAATAGGAAAACAGGAAGTCAAGTCATCTCTTTTTGCAGATGATATGATTCTATACCTTGGAAACCAAAGAGAATGTGTCAAAAACCTCCTTGTACTGATAAAGCACTTTGGCAAAGTCTCAAAGTATAAAATAAATGTGTAAGAGACAATCACATTTCTATACACCAATAATAAACAGAAACCCAAATAAAAAGCACAATTCCATTCACAATAGCCACAAAAAGTTGAAATACCATGGCATCCTCCTAACCAGAGGTGTGAAAGACTTTTACAATGAAAACTGCAAAACACTGTTCAAAAAAATCAAAGATGACACAAACAAGTGGAAAAATATTCCATGCTCATGGATTGGCAGAATCAGCATTGTTAAGATGTCCATTCTACCTAAGGCAATCTACAGATTTAATGCAATACCCATCAATTACCAGCAACATTCTTCTCAGACCTAGAAACAACAATACAGGAATTTGTATGGAAACATAAATGACCAAGAATAGTCAAAACAATCCTTACTAAAAAAAAAAAAGCAGGAGGTATCACACTCCCAGACTTCAAACTTTATTATAAAGCTACAATAATCAAAACAGCCTGGTATTCGTACAAGAACAGGCCCATAGACCAATGGAACAGGGTAGAGATTTCAGAAGCAAAACCTCAATTTCTCAACCAACTCATCTTTGACAAAGGCTTCACCACCAACTACCAGGGAGAGGAGAACCTATTCAGTAAATGGTTCTGGGAAAACTGGCTGACCACATGCAGAAGATTGAAACAGGACCCCTACCTCTCCCCATACACAAAAATTAACTCTAAATGGATCAGAGACCTAAACATAAAACCTCAAACTATAAGAACCTTAGAAAATGCAGGAGACACTCTTATGGAAGTTGGAACTGGCAACCATTGATCAAAACCCAAAGTGCCCAAGCCATAACAGATAAGATAGACAGGTGGGACCTCATCAAACTGACAGGCTTCTGTAAAGCCAAAGAAACCATCAAGAGAACAGGGAAACAGCCCACACACAGACTGGGAAAAAATATTTGCCAACTCCATGTGTGGCAAAGGCCCAACATCTAGGATCTACAAGGAACGCAAACGTGCTAAAAAGAAAAAAAAACAAACAGCCCTATTACAAAGTGAGCAAAAGATATGAATAGGCAGTTCTCAAAAGACGTATGAGCAGCCAACAGACACATGAAAAAATGTTCAGACTCCGAAGCCGGGCTCAGTGGCTCAGCCTGTAATCCCGTGCCTTTGGGGGGCTGAGGTGAGTGGATTGCCTGAGCCCACGGGTTCGAGACCCGCCTGGGCAGGCAAGACCTCATCTCTACAATAAATCAAAAAATTAGCCAGGCATGGTAGTGCGCATCTGTAATTCCGGCTATTCAGAAGGCTGAGGTGGAAGGATCACCGGAGCTCAGCAGGTCGAGGCTGCGGTGGCCGGGAGCAGCCACTGCACTCCAGTCTGGGCGACAGAGTGAGGCTCCAACTCAAAAAAAAAAAAAAGTTCAGACTCACTAGTCATCAAGGAGATGTAAATTAAAACTACACTGAGATACCACCTAACTCCAGTCAGAATGGCCATCATCAATAACTCAAAAAAATAACATGCTGGAGAGGATGTGGTGAAAAGGGAACACCACTACACTGTTGGTGGGAGTGCAAACTAGTACACTTTAGCACGTTTGAGTTCCTTGTGGAAAACCGTGTGGCAATTCCTAAAAGTTCTAAAACTCAACTTTCCATATGACCCCGCAATCCCTTTACTGGGAATATACCCAGAAGAACTGAAATCATTCTACAAAAAAGATACCTGCACACATATGTTTATTGCAACATTGTCCACAATAGCAAAAACATGGAACCAACCATGCAGCCCATCAAAAGAAGACTGGATTTTAAAAATATGGTACATATACACAATGGAATATTATGCAACCATAAAGAAGAACAAAATTATGAACTTCACAGCAACCTGGATGGAATTAGAGTCTATAATACTGAGTGATCTTTCACAGAAACAAAGAACTGAGTGTCACATGTTCTCACTCATAGGTGGTCCATGAACAATTACTGTAATACTATGGGAGGAGGATTGACAGCAGCGAGAAAATGTAGGGGGGAGGGGAGTGAGGAGGTGGGATTGACAGTGGTCTAAATCTGCCTGGGGAGGGAGGGTACACCTCATCAACAAGAGTACCTGCACAATAAATATTTGTATATCTAACCCTGAATTATACCCTACGGTTTTAAAATAAAGTAAAATAAATATCCCTATTAAAAGCTGAACAGACACTTGTCAAAAAAAGATATACAAGCAACCCATAAACATACAAAAAAATGCTCAACATCACTAATCATCAGAGAAGTGCAAATCAAAACTACAGTAAGATACCATCTCACACCAGTCAGAATGGCTATTACTAATAAGTCAAAAAACCACAGATGCTGGTGAGGTTGTAATGAAAAGGGACTGCCCATACATTGCTGGTGGGAACGTTAGCTAGTTCAGTCATTTTAGGAAACAGTTTGAAGAATTAGTCCTCAAAGTACTGAAAAAAGATCTACTGTTTGATTCAGCAATCTTATTACTGAGTATATACTCAAAGAAGCATAAATTGTTCTACCAAAAGGACACCTATACCCATATGTTTATTACAGCACTATTTATAATAGCATAGTCATGGAACTAGTCTAGGTGCACATCAGTGTTGAATTGTATAAAGAAAATGTGGTAGATATATACCATAGAATTCTATGAAATCATAAACAGGAACAAAATCATGTTTTTGGCAGCAACATGGATGCAGCTGCAGGACATTATTTTAAGCAAATAAACACAGAAACAAAACCAAATACTGCATGTTCTCACTTATCCATGGGAGCTAAACACTGGGTACACACAAACATAAAGGTGGGCAGAACAGATGTCGGGCACTTTTAAATGGGAGGGGAAGGGAGGTGGACAAGGACTGAAAAACTACGTGTTGGGTACCACGTTCATGATGTGGGTGACAGGTTCAATAGAAGCCCAAACCTCATTATCCCAAAAATATACTCATGTAACAAACCTGCACATGTACCCCTGAAGTGAAAATAAAATTTAAAAAATAAATAAGTGTTTATCTAGCACCTAATATCTCTTATTTACTATATTACAACTATTCCAATTGCTTTACATGAATCATCTCATTTAATCCTGACAATTACAATTTACAGTTAATGAAACTTGTGTGATTCCAAAACACATATCTTGTATTAGTCAGAATTATTTTGTTGCAACCAAGGGAAAAGTGATTTTGAGTAACTTAAGTAGAAAAAGAATTATCATGAAGATACAGAGTAGCGTACAGAATTGGAGAAACGCTGACGAATCAGAAATAACCATAGGTGTCTAGGTAGCAAGAACTGGTATTATAATCAGGAGTGATTTCTTAATGGTTCCTGTGTTACCTTCTGGGGTGATGAAAAGTTTTGAAACTAGAGACAGGTGGTCATTGCATGACATTATGACTGTACTGATTGCTGCTGAATTGTTTACTTTAAAATAGTTAACTGTACTTTATTATGTCAACTTTACCTCAATAATTAAAAAAAAAAAAAAGAACTGGTGTACTGCCTCTATAGAGTGCTGTCTCTGACCAATCACCTCCAACAAATTTCAGTGGTTTTTTTTTTTCATATCTGAAATTCAGGGAGAGGGTGTACAATTGACTTAGCTTAGAGCACAAACACATACCTTGGGTACCATAAATGATGCTCCTGGCACATCATATCCAATTTGGGAAATGGTCATTTTTATAAAGAAATACTGGGGTGCCATTTTAGAAAAAAGAAAATAGTGAGTGAAAAAATATTTTTTCTCTAGTAGCTCTTAATCGTTATGATACATTTCCACCTTACTTTCCAAAAACGGTGCCATAGAAGTCATAAATAAATAAGATGCAATCATTATTCTCAGTGATAGCAACAGATGTGAAGCAAAATGGACCATATAAAGCTCAAAGAAATAGGTAATGTTGAAAGTGAGCAACTGATAGACCTGAAATGAAGTGTAAGAGAAGGTACCAATTTCCTTGTTACTAGGAAATAAACTTTTTAAAGTATTTTTCTGTGAATTTGTTTCCTCCTGTACAATTCAAAAAGTAAAATTCTAGCACATTCTTGAATAGAAGGAAATGGAATGACAAAGGGCAGACATGGTAGCGTCTCTAAATTAGGAAAACGACACTTGGAAAGCAGTCTAAGAGAGGTCACATACTTAAAAACTAGTGAAGTATTGTAGCCATAGCACGAAGTTGACCTGCAAGAAAGATGTCACGGGACCGTATAACTACAAGACAACTTCAAAGGATTACACTGCCAGTTTCTGAAGAAACAGTGTACTCGTTTGACTTAGACTAAGTATTAACTCAGAGCTAGAATTCACGTATGGCAAAGTCATCCCTAGGAACTAGTGAGAAACAAGCTTCCATAAGTCTGGATAGAGATACTAGGGTTTCCAACTGTAATTGGTCATACAGGCGGTGTGAAGGAGATAATTAAGACCAGGAGAGGATGACTTGAGGGCTGTGGCATGGCTCTTTTAGAGGTGCTGGACAAGAGCCTCCCACATCCAGAGGATTCAGGAACAAGAGAGGCCACCAAGACCCCAATTTGATAGAGTCCACCTGAAGCACAGCTGAGCAATAGAGTCCAATGCTTGGTCTTAAGGAAATGAGAATTCTTCCACACCTGCCCTTACAACAAGGCAAATTTAAATGTTCCTTTCCTACCTGAACCTCCATTATCACAACTGTAACATATGGAAGCTTGGAGAATCTAAATTGGTCCAATAAATATTATTTCTTTTTATTCATCGCTCAGGAGATGAATAAATTGAAAAACAAAATTAAATCATGACAGGTGGGAGGTGAAAATATCTTTGTTATCTATAAAGGTTAAGCTGAAGGACCGAGCTGGTATGAAAACCAAATGAGCAAGGACCAGATAGACATGTTTATACAATTACAGGCCAAGCAGGGGACAAATTGAGCATGCATCCCCTTATCAGCAGAAGAAATTCCTCCTGGGAGGAGCTATGGAATGTCAGCTCCCTCTGAGTAGCTAGAGCTCCAAAGAAAGAAGGGCATGGCTGAGTGAGCTACTAGTACTGGGATAAATTTGACCTTGCTGTAATGGCAGCCTCCAAAATACAATTCCATGCAAGTTATCTCAAAAGTTACAGAACTGAAAGTCCTACTTGTCACATATAAGATGCTCAAATCACACAAATTATTCAATCTATTTTAAAACACACTGAAAGAAGCAGAGGAACCAGATGGGATAGGATACAGTGCACATGGAAGGACCACATTGCTGAATCCTGTGTTAAGCAGTGTTCATGTCTTATTTCTCTCTGCTGCATCAACCTTCCCTACTGATGATTACAAAAACCAGTGTTGAGGTTGCACAATGAGACCTAACAGATAGATAGTGCCTGGAACTAACATATACTTGTTCTATTGGAGAAATGGTGAGGCAAGCATGCCTGACCACAGCTGTAGCCGTCCATGACCTGCTGTGCAATCATGCCATGTTTCTGAATTTTTACATCAGCATGTACTTGGGGTCAGGCTTGGTGTCACCAGTGAGTAACTGATTTAGGGATGATACTGTTGTCAGTCTAGATGTAACATAATCTATGCTTTACTAATATTTAATGTTTACTCAGTCCTTGTATTTCTTATCTATCTACAAGTAGCACTCTTATTTGTTGCATCTTTCTTTATCTGTGTCCAGCTCACATATGTTTCACTTATTTTGTCTTAGACATTTCTTACAGGTTTCTAACTGCACTATCTGTCCATAACACAGGCTATCTGTCCTTAACACATCCATCCAAATTGTTTTTCTTGTTTTTCATATAGAAAAATTGAGTGTTCTCAAATATTACATTAATCACATAATATAAAATTTAATTATCCTTCCAAAATTTACTGATCAAATAAGTGATTCTGGAATGAGTAAAAAGAATTCAGGAGTTACATTAACTGAGTCTCCTAGACATAGTAGAAAACTCTAAGATGTTTGGAGAGGTATTCTCCTATAATGGTAGGATTGGACTAAATAGATTACCTCTAAATTATATCTAACAATTACAATCTATGTACAGATGAACTATTCTCCAGTTTTTAGTGTGGTAAAAATATATCACATAAGTCTGCAAATGAAACATTATGCAGTAATATACTGTGTATTTGACTTTGCTCAAGTTCCAAAAAATAATGAAAAAGGATAAAACAAAGTAACTCTGGAAGCCATAGACCCTGTATCTGTTTATTGACATAAGTAGAAGTTGTAGCCTCCATAAGTGAGATGTTATTTCACCAAACCTTGCAAAGAAATCCAACTTCTCAGAAATTCTTTAGTTCTATGGCAAAAATATTAAAGTATCCTTTCAATGGACTCATGCACTAAATTTAAATGTGGTTCTATTTGCTGTTGGGGATTTTAAGAAATGCATAATACTATGTGGTAAGTGGTTGCTTTTTGCCATATTACTTTGAAACTTTGATAAAACAAATGCTGCAATCAGCATACAATGGCTAAATATTAAAATTATTCACACTATTAAATATTTACTTATCATTTAATTATAAATGACTATAATTAAACAATAGTTATTTAAATACCACAATTACAGCAACAACACAGAATATACTTTTTGATATTATAAAATGAATCCCTAAACACTGTTTTTAACTTTTTACTAATATAAATTTCCTATTTCCTTCTCATTTTGCCAGAAGACAGAAGAAAATGGTAGCTTTAGAGAAAAGCACAAATTGAATTAGAGTTTGCACAGAACTGTGGAACTTAACGCCTGTTTTAAATCAGAGTTTAGATAATTTTCTAGCACTTTCTTATTGAAATGTCAGCAAACTACCTAAATTCCCCACATGGTTATACTTTGCAATTCCCTTTGCTTCCAACTTTTTCCTTTCTTCCTCTCCCTTTTCCAAACATACCTGCCTCATGTCCCATTCTATGGGGTTCCGAACAAGTGACTGGTTAAAAAATGAGATCAATGTAATCAGTTCTGACGTTGAAAGTAATTTATGCCAAGGTGAAACTGGTGACAATTTAATGTTTCTCATCTTTCACCCCTAAAGTGTTATTTTGACATTAACCCTCAGTGGGATAAATCAAAGGAATGAGTAATGTCAAGGACAAAATATGCTGGAAGAGACAATATTGATTTTTGTAGTTTTGTTGTTGTTGTTGTTTTAGGTAAAATGGCTTTTGGCACTCAAGTCAGAAACAGATGCTAATACGGGATCTGCTTCTGAATGAGGACACCAGCTCAAGAGCACAGACCTGGAAATAGGCTGGCCAGTCCTTGACACCCCAGTCAGCTGGCATTTGGTCTTCTCTGTAGATCCCAATTCTAATCAGACCAAGATTAATTTCTTCTTGTGGGATATTTTTCTCTCTTTACTGTCCTCAGATGACTTTCCAATCTGGGTAAGTATCAAATGCCAAGATCAGGAAAGGAGCCCAGATCTATGTGAATACCTACAAAAACCTTAAAACAGCCTCTTCCCTGCTTCTTCCTTTTTATAATGTAAATAATGATGCTTTTTATGCTTCCACTGCTATTATGAAAAAAAAATGTAAAAATATTTGTGAAAAATCCAAAATACATATATACATATTCAAGAAATTATTAATTTTATCTTAAATTATAACTTGCTACTAAAACTGCTACTAACAAGAAAAATATAGGGAAAGAATGCTAAACTTAAACTAAGCTTTTAAAAAGTAAATTGAGGGAAAGGAAATGGGGAGACGTAAGTAAAAAGATAAATAATAGAAAATATGTCAAATGAGTAAGTTTAGAGATCTAATGTACAACATGAGGACTAAAGTTAATTGTATTGTATTGGGAATTTTTGTTAAATAGGTTAATGTTAGCTTTTTTTATTACACATGGAAAGTAGTTATGTGAAATGATAGATATGTTGATCTGATTCATTGGAGTAAACATTTTACTATTATATGTATCCCATAACAACGTGTTGCAAACCTCAACTATATACAGTAAAATTTATCTTAGAAAAACAAAAGTTAACAAGTTAAAAAGAAAAAAATAAATCACTCTCACTTTGAAAGCATCCTTGTAGAAAGCAATTAGTCCCTCTACTGATTTGTGCTTATTTAAGATTATGCAATTATTCTGTTCTTGCTTTTGCACAGCTCAAGGACTTGACAAACTGAAAATCTGTTATAGTTTTCCTCCGGGGAAGCTTTGTTCTAAGACACAAAATCCCTTAGATTCTCATATGTCTACTCATTAGATTTACCTTATGATGTCAAACTTTCTTCAGCAAGTCTGTGATTGCATATTCCACATGTTGTCTTTTGCCCCAATAATATGTACATTTATGCTTGGCAATGTATTTTAAATAGATGCTCAAGAATATACCATCTGGGTACTTTATGAAGATAATATTTAATCATTTATTTATTGTCACATTCAGAAACTACTAAAAAAATCACCATGATGTTTCCCAATAGTACTAACATATGTTGAGTAGTTAAGAGGTTGGTGTACCCATGCTATAAGAGATAAGATAGAAAGCGGGACCTCATCAAACTGAAAAGCTTCTGCAAAGCAAAATAAACCAAGAGAGTGGGAGACAGCCCATAGAATGGGAGAAAATATTTGCTAACTGTATATCTGACAAAGGACTAACAACCAGGATCTACAAGAAACTCAAACATACTGAAAGGAAAAAAACAAACAGTTCCATTAAAGAGTAGGCAAAAGACATGCTCTACAGGCAACCAACAGACACATGAAAAAGTGCTCAGCCTCACTAATCAGAGAAATGCAAGTCAAAGTTACATTGAGATACCACCTAACCCCAGTAAGAATGGCCATCATTAATAAAACAGTTACTGGTAAGGATGAGGAGAAAAAGGAATGCTTCTACACTGCTGGTAGGAATGAAAATGAGTGCAACCTCTTTGGAAAACAGTGTGGTGGTTTCTAAAAGAACAAGGCATTAACTTCCCATATGACTCAGCAATTCCCCTACTTGGAAATATACCTGGAGGAACTCAAATCATTCTACAAAAAAGATACCTGCACACACATATTTACTGCAGCACTATTCACAATAGCAAAAACATGGAATCAACTGTACTGTCCATTGAAACTGGACTGGATTTTCAAAATGTGGTACATATACAATGGAATATTACACAGTCATAAAGAAGGTCAAGCATATAGTCTTCACAGTAACTTGAAGAGATTTAGAGCTTATCATACTCAGTGGTCTATCACAGAAATGAAAAACAGAGTACCACATGTTCTCACTCATAAGTGGATCTTGAACATTTACCATAATACTATAAGAAAGGGGTTGACAATAGTGGAATACTGCCAAGGTTGCAGGGGAGGACACAATATCAATAAGGGTACCTGACCTCAAACCAGGCAAAGTGGGGACCAAAGGGAGACCCCAACTTTACCTGTACAATGACCTCTTGTATATCTAATCATAAATTTTACACCACATTTTTAAAATAAATAAATAAAAAGAGGTTAGTGTATTTATTTATCCATGTGCATACTTCCTTCTAGTGGAATAAACATAGTAATCCTAAAAAGGGTTGATAATGAATCTTTATTCTAGAACATCTATCACTAAAATGTGGTTGAGACACCAGAAAAAAAAAACTAACAAAAAACTTTCTATTTAATATGTTGCATTTTCTCCAACACATTATTTTAAAACTTTTTGTAAGTGCTCTACATAGCTGCCAATGCGGGTTAGGGTACAACAAGAAAATGCTTGAACTGTCAGGGGAGGGGATTGGGATTGGCAGTTGAGGGAAACTACTAGGGGAGGGAGAGAAACAACTCATCAACAAGGGTATCTGCATGATCAATGTTTATATACTTAACCCTGAAATATACCCCACATATTTATAATAAAAATTTATTTAAAAAAGAAAACATTCGGATTTACCTGTAGTATAGTGACCGCAGAATTAATATGTAAAGTATTCAGTATGCTAAGGATAGATGATAGATCAACAACAGTACATGCATAATGAACATTTGTATACCTAACCCTGAATTATACACCACATCTTTAAAATAAATTTTTAAAAAGATAGATGATAGAGTTAGAGCATCAGAACAGAAATTCGTTGACTTTCTTACTTATAAACCAAAAGTTCAAAGCTAGTGTCAAGTGGGAAAATAATAAAAATAATATTTTTAATTATTACCAACTGTTATAAACTCTCCTCTCTAATTGCTTGCTTATCTAGACTGCCACCTGCAGACTGACCACGTCAGACATTGTCATAGCTTTGTGACCCCATCTGTTCTCTCTCTCAACAAACTTTTCTTGAACTTTTCTTTTTCCAAATTACTTTGACCATTTACCATTCTTCATTAGGTCAGATTTGTTACAGCATTTAGTGTCATATTTGTTTGTAATGGTTGCAATCTAGTCTGGCTAAAGAAAATTGAGAAAATCTAATTTCCCAATTTCTCTGATGGTTTTATATGAGAACAGGGGCCTATTTTGAAGCAGGCATGACCTAATAAGAAATTATTGGAATGCAAGAAACATCACTGTGAAGATTTGTCATGGGGTCTTACTGTATTAAAGAATTAATCTTTTTTTAAAAAAAGAAATTATTGTGACAGGAAAAGTAGACTCATTGTATCTAGCCAAAAGAGCCAAGAAGGTCTCTGGAACAAGCAAAATGAAGAAAAAGTAGACCCATTGTATCTAGATAAAAGAGTCAAGAAGGTCTCTGGAACAAGCAAAATGAGGAAACCCAACAGCCAGGTAGTTGGTATTCCAGACGGTCAGTGGTAAGTGGCAGACAGAGTCTTGGGAAAAGGCAACATGGTGATATGGAGAGACGATATAGAAATGACTCAGAGACTCAGCCCCAGAACTCTAGGTCCTGAACCTCCTGAACAGGGTGCAGGGCCCAGAAACAAGATCCCAATTCAAGAAGAAATGAGTTACTGGGAAGGAAATCAAGGCAAGGGCCATCTTGTGAAAGTTAAGTCAGACACTAACAATGGAAAATGTTGGCTTCATCCCAAGATCAAATCAATAGTTCGGTTATCCAACCAAGAGAACAAAAATAAAAGAACGAAGATCAGAGCCTTCATATTAACAATATCCATTATAGTCCACCGCATGCAAATGTTTATTAAACAATTTCTGCAACAAGTTTTTTTTTTTCCAGAGACCAAGGCAAGGATCAATGACTCAAACTATAGAGATTAAAAACTATGTTCATTCTTATACCAGGGGTGGTAAGTTCATGGCATCAGCCCATCTCTCACTATTGTAGATTAGTAGACCTGGTTATTGTGGATTAGTAAACCATCACTTCACAGTAGTCTTACCCACAAAGCTTGAGAGACGCCACCAATTCTCCCAAAATAGTACTCCAGGTACAGTAGTCACCACCAAAAGATGGATGTCAGGTAAAACCTATATTTCAGTTGAAAGCCATATCCCCATATAACACTTACTCACCTGCAAGGTGCTGCAGGCAATTGGAGATAACTGCTGACCAAAACTCAAAGATTCTTTCCTCAAAGGCTTTATTACTCTTGCTCCTTACTGATAAGTGATGTCAGACTGATTATGAGCTTGGTTTTAAATACGAGTGTGGCTTGTTTATTAATTAGTGTCACCTAATTCTGAGTTCACGCTTTCAAGAAAATGTCTTTAGTGTTCTTTACCTTAATGCTCAGCACTAAGATTCAAAATTCACAGTCATCTCCTTCTTTTGAATTGGTAGGTGTCATGGGTTGAATTATGTCTCCCTCAAAAAAGATAAGCTAAAGTCCTAAACCCTTATATCTCAGAATGTGGCCTTATTTGGAAATCAAAATTTTTGTGGAAGTAATCAAAATAAAATAACTTCACTAGAGTGAGTCCTAATTAAATATGACTAGTGTTATAAAAAGGAGAAATATAGACACAGAGACACACACACACAGGGAGGACATGATGAGGAGGTGAAGTCCGAGTGCTGTGATGACACATCTACCAGCCTAGGTATGTCAAATTTTGACAGAAAACCACCAGAATCTACGGAGGAACAGGGAACAGATGCATCCTCACAGCCCTCAGAAGGAACCAACCCTGCTGACATCTCCAGGAGTTCTAACCTCCAGGACTGAGACAATACATTTCTCTTGTTTTAAGCTATCCAATTTGTGGAGTTTATTACAAAGGACCTACAAACTAGTACACTAGGCAAACAAGGTCAGTGAGTAGTCCTGGCTATAACTAGCATTGAACATTGACTCTTAGATCGAATCTTTTTTTTTTTCTTTTTTCTTTTTTAGATCGGTTTTGCCATGTTGCCCAGACTGGTCTGGAACTCCTGGACTTAAGCATCCTCCCACTCAGCCCCTGAGCAGCTGAATCTTACTTTCTATTCAAAGCAAAAAGAGACATTTCATTCAACAATATTGCTTAAGAATAAAGCATCCACAAAGATAGACTCTCATCTAGCACTATTTCCTATATGACAAAAACAGTTTCAAAGTTTATAATATGTTCTGTGGAAACCACTCTAGAAAATGTCCAAGTACCAGTACAGGTTAAACGTATCAGAGATTAAGTAGTATCTCCTTAACTAGCTCATGGTCTCACATTTAGTAGGTATCAGCATCACCTGATTAAAAAGATTGCTGGACCACAGTCCCAGAATTTCTGATTCAATAGGTCTGGGACAAGCCCTTGAAGCTTGCATTTCTTACAATTTCCAGCAACAAGGTTACTAGTCCTGGGACCATACCTTCAGAATCCCTGGCTCTTCAAATTGTTGCAACCACTATTAGGTGATATTCTTTGCCAGAAGAGATGCTCTGTGTTTTCATCCCATAATGAATGCAGAGGAGGGGTTTTGAGGACAGCAAATTTTGTTTTAATTCCACTGTACCCATGGAGGGTAAACAGCATCTCTAATTCATTCATTATAAGAGAGAGAGAAACCCAAGCTCCAGTACAACTAAGTGGTCCTCTGGGTTACCACTGGCCTCTTACAGATTAGAAAGAGCTAAGTCAGTAAGCATTATAAATTATTTTGGTGTTGATACTAGAATATTTGTGTGACTATTAGAAAGAAGAACTCTCTATGGGAGAGAAGTTTGATGAGAGGAGAGCCTTGACTGGTACCATGGGCAATGCTAAAAGCTGGTCATTATACATAGCACCTCTGGGCTAGTGAGTCAGGCCAGGAAAGCCAGGTTAAAGTCATAATTTTGTAGAGTCCTGAGAAAGAAGAGAAAGAGAGAATGTGGCATCCGAAATGAAGCAGATGAGCAAGAGTCTGGGTCAACAATCAAAGTCCTAAACCAACTGGGTCTCAGCAACTGGGCATAATCACACTCTGGTCCACTGGCTATGAATTCTGGAGTCAAACCAACCTGAATTTGAATCCAGTTGTGTGACTTCAGAAAACTCTGCTTTCTAAAACACAGTTTCCTCGTCTTTAAAATGTGGACAATATTATCTTTATAAAAGAGATATTATGGGTTGAATTCCATAATGTGCATTATAGATCAAGACTTTATCTCATCCCCTTTCTACCAAAGCTTCTACAAATCATTCCCCATCACCCCTCTCCACTTCCTTGGTAACAGCCCAAAACCACAGCCAAGATAATAGCTGGCGATATGACAGAACCCAAAACTACTCTTAACCAGCATCATATGAGTTCACTGGAAGGTGACATTTCTAAGAGAATACCTCTCCCCACAAGAAGAGTTCTGACCCTGACTAACCACTTAGTGCACACCATGGCCATGTTCATACCTTGGCCAGGACAGGAATTTATCATGACCCATAGCTACCTGTAGTAAATTGCAGATGAGTGAATAAACCCTAAAAGACTAGGGTAAGATAAAAAGCAATAGTTAAGCTGAGCATAGTGAAACACTCCTGTAGTCCCACTAACTGCTGAGGCAGATGTATTGTGGATCACATGAGGTCAGAAGTTCAAGGCCAGCCTAAGCAACATAGTAAGACTCTCCCCTCAGTGGAAAAAAAAAAACAATCGTTAAGATGAAGGATTTGTATAGTATTCTGGTTAATTTATAACAGCAGTCCTCAACCTTTGTGACATCAGGAATCAGTTTCATGGAAAACAATTTTTCCACAGACCGGGGCGGGACAGAGGGATGGTTTGGAGATAATTTAAGTGCATTACATTTATTGTGTACTTTATGTCTATTATATTACATTGTAATATATAATAAATATAATATATAATGATATCTAATGGAATATGTAAATATATAATATACAATGTAAATATAATGTATTTCGGATCGTACTGATCTGTGACCTCGGGGTTGGGTACTCCTGATTTTAAAGACCTGAATTTTGTTATATTCAGGTCTTTAATATATTTATATTACATATAAATATTATATATTACATGTAATATTTACTATATATAAAAAATGTAATTTCATTATGTATAATATATTTATATATAAATTTCTATTATATTTTATATACAAATATTTATAAATATTAATATATAAAATAGTTATATATGTAAATTTATTATATATAATGAAATATAATAAGTAACAATATACAATGACCCAAAATTATACAACTGAAACAATTTTATATTACATTATATTATAAATAATTATGCATAATTATACAATAATTATGCAACTGTATAATTGAAGTACATCAACTCACTTGCCACTCACTGGTAGGGTTTTGATATTAGTCTGCAAGCAATTGATTTATTATGGTCTCTGTGCAGTCAAACCTCACTGCTGATGTTTTGGGGTTTTTTTGCTGTTGTTTTTTTTTGAGTTGGAGTCTCACTCCATCGCCCAGGCTGGAGTGCAGTGTCACACTCACTTCGACCACCCCCGCTTCGACCTGCTGAGCTCCGGTGATCCTTCTGCCTCAGCCTTCCAAGTAGCCGGAACTACAGGCACGCCCTACCACACCAGGTTAATTTTTTTATTTATTGCAGAGAAGAGGTTTCGCCAAGTTGCCTGGCTGGACTCGAACCTGTGAGCTCAGGCAATCCACTCGCCTCGGCCTCCCAAAGCGCTGGGATGACAGGCTGAACCACTGAGCTGAGCCCTCACGGCTAATGTTAGTCTGTATTAGCAGCCTCACCCCAGTGCCAGTATCACCATCTCAGCTCCACCTCAGATCATCAGGAATTAGATTCTCCTGAGGTGCTTGCAACCTAGATTCCTCACATGTGCAGTTCAAAATAGGTTTATCACGCCTATGAGAATTTAATGCTGCAGCTGATCTGACAGATGGTGGAGTTCAGATGATAATACAATTGATGGGGAGCGGCTGTAAATACATATGAAACTTCTCTGGCTTACCTGCCGCTCACCTCCGGATGTGCACTGCAGTTCCTGACAGGCCACAGTCGGTACTGATCTGTGACCCTGTGGTTGGGCACTCCTGATTTAGAAGACCTGAATTTGTTTCAGTCTTGCTTTTAAATAGGTCTTTCCTCCTGCATCCTTTACCATTACTGAAAGCAACAGCAGTTAGAGTAGGTAGGAGACTTAAAATCAGCCAGGTTGTGAGAAGTTGGGGCATGGAATATGTAGGCTATGTTTAAATTATTATTCTTCTTTATTTCCCCCAAATAACTTTTAAAAATACACAACTCACATTTTATACCAAATGAAGATCCTGACCAGGGAAGAAAATAACTTGCTTGAGGACTCAGATCAGAAGTGTAGGAGCTGAGGTGTGAAACAGGTCTGTGTGATTACTATGGGTGTTTCCATTAAAGAACATCAACAAGGTGAGGAGCCAGGACTCCCCAAGGGGCAGTGAGTGCTGTAATGACTCCAATCATGCAGAGGGAGAAATTGTGAGAATGAGGCAGGGTGAGGAAAAGGAGGCATTCCTAAGAGAGCAAAAGAGGTTTACAAGAAAGGCTTGCAGCTCCTAGAATGAATGAGTGCCACACCATACTGACCCTTGCATTACTTCCACAGGGCCTTACAACTAACACATACTTCTTCACAGCAAGAAGACATTACTGTACATCCCTAAAAACATTTCTGTAAATGGCAAGTCCTCTGAGAACAGAGCATATGCCCCACTTAGTATTTCTAGGCCACCTTATGGGCAAACTAGACCATTCCATCTGCTTTTAAGATGTTATTGACTTGGTTGTAAATGACCCGTTGGTGATGTCCTGGTGTCCACAAAGTGACACAGTTAAACCAGTGTGGATTGTAGCATACAGTTTCTGTGACATCATCATGAATTTGCTATTAATGCATGACTCAGGTGATGGTATTTTTATTATTATTATTTTCTTTTAAAGATGTACAATTGAGGATTAGGTGCATAAGTGGTCAACGTACAGGTGAAGTTTGGGTTTCCCATTGATCCTCACTTCTCCTGGTTTGGGGTCAGGTACCCTTACTGATGTTATGTGCCCCACCCTCCCCTGGCGTGGTCCCACTACTGCCAATCCCTTTCTTGTAGCATTATGATAAACATTCAGGGTCCACTTATGAGTGAGAACATGTGGTACTCAGTTCTTTGTTTCTGTGACAGATCAGTGCATATGATAGAATCTAAATCTACCCAAGTTGCTGTGAAGGGTGATGGTATTTGTAAAGGCAAGGAGAATTGTAAGCATTAGTTGAAATTGTGTTGCTGGGCTTGGTGGCTCAGCCTGTAATCCCACGCTTTGGGAGGCTGAGATGAGTGAATTGGTGAGCCCGCGGGTTCGAGACCCACCTGGGCAACTTGGCGAGACCTCATCTCTACAATAAATCAAAAAAGTAGCCGGGCATGGTAGCACACGCCTGTAGTTCCGGCTACTTGGAAGGCTGAGGCGGAAGGATCGCTGGAGCCCAGCAGGTCCAGTCTGGGTGACAGAGTGAGACTCCAACTCAAAAAAAAAAAAAGAAATTGTGTAGGTATTCAACATCCCAGCCTAATTCTGAGAATAATGTTCATCTAAAAGATGCCACTGTAAATAAAGGGCAATTTATTATAGCTGCTGAATATATGGGTTTTTGTTTGAAATATTGGTATTATTTCCAAGTGCCCAGCATAGTACCTTAGTATAGCCACTTTAAACTTGGTATATGGCAATCACTCCTGCCTCTCCATTGGTTCTCTAACAGAAATTGCCCAAATTTTCTCCACTTTTCACTTTGGTATAATGGAAAAAATTCAGTCTTTGGACATCAGAGACCAAGGTTTGAGTTATATTTCTGCCCATACTAAACCAGCGAAACTACCTAACTTCTTTGCAAGATAATATTTAAAGTACAACTGTGTTTACTTATCACCACATATTAGTAAGGATCAAATAAGACAATGTAAATAAAAGATTAAAGCTTAATATAAGTTCCAGCTTCACTTCAAGGTTTTTCTTCAATTCTAAAATCTCAGTAGAACTTTGGTAAACTCTGTAGATCCATACTTATCTCACATACACCTCATTTATGTGGGAGAGGGGAGATACCTATCAGTCTTAGTGATTATTTTGTCTTACTGCTACCTACTTTCTTATATTTTTCTCTGATTCTTTCTTATTGCATGAAATAGTATAGGTCACCAAGGAAAATTGTACTTAGATTCCCTTGATAACTACAGCAGTCCTAAACAAAAATTAGATATTCAAATACTCATAGAACAGAAAAAAATATATATAAAATCCTACCTTTGGGCTTATAACCAAGGAAAGTTGTAAAAACAAACCACATAGAAAAAGAAAACACTGGCATAAATCAAGGAGCAAACATAACACCATTTTTCATGGCTGGTTTCCATCTGCTTTTTGGTGAAGTCACGAAAAATGTGACAGTAAAACTTGAACAAATAAGCACAAAAATGCTGTTTTCCTCCATAATGACTTTGAAAACAATACAACAGGAGACATGAATATCATAAGTGATGCCATGATATAATTTTGTCACATATACTGACTGCAAGAAAATAAGCGAAAGACAGTCTATTTTTTTATTCAACAGTTTTGCAATTAAAGTGAGGAAGTTTATGAGAAAGGGAGCTCTTTTTGAAACTGATTCAGGATCATCTGAGTGTTTCATCTAGACTTGATTCTTTCCGGAACTTTCAGCAGCCAAGATTATGAAAAAAGATTTCTATCTTGAGGCCCTAAGTCTCAGCACTGGTGGAATAATGTATCCTGTGCTATAGAACTGCCTCCCGCACTCTTAAAATTACTTATGCCATAACTCAGGGAAATGGGACTGCCTGCAGCACCTGATGGCAGGGACATCATCTCTCCTGGCTAGACCTCCTCCTCAGATTTCTAGAAAATCAGTCATTACCTTTTTGTGTGTGTGACTTTACAGCAATCCACCTTCTGATGACAGCTTTAATGAGCTCATGCCTAAAATATTCAACATTTTTATGCTCTACCAGCATTTGAAACAGTCGGACCTCAAGAAGCATAGTACTATTGGGAGAGATAGCCCAAAGAAGAAGAATAACATTGTGTTCTGAGGAGAAGTACAAGTACTGTACTAAGAGAAATGGATGAAAATATGGCAAAATATTTCTAGAAACCCAGCAGTATGCTTCCTACCCAGACCAAAAAAAAGTTTGTGTAAAAAAAAATCAATTAAAGAACTCTGAAAAAATTCTGATCAATATCTAAGCACTACCTAGTTTTTCTTTAGTTTCTTTTGCCTTGTGCTATTTTTCCAATAAATGTTTTACCCTTTTCAATAATTGTCTTACCCATTGTTTCAATAATTGTTTTGTGAGAATCACAGCAACTTTTAATGTTAAAATATAAGCAATAGTACTCGGCGTAATCAGAATCAATGATATCCTTTTTATTTCCTCCCGTTTGTAAGCGCCTTGACAATAGGTTTTTGTTATTTCTTACTTTTCTATAATCCCTGGGTCACTAGGTTCTGATTTTCATCTCAAGAAACAAAAATAATAATGTAACTGAATAGCACATTTGCTTCATTATTCTCTATTTAAAATATATAAATATAAGATATGGGTTTTTTGTGTGTTTTTTGTTGCTGTTGTTGTTGTTGTTTTTGAGTTGGAGTCTCACTCCGTCACCCAGACTGGAGTGCAGTGACCACTTCCGTCCACTGCAGCCTCAACCTGCTGGGCTCCAGCGATCCTTCCACCTCAGCCTTCCAAGTAGCTGGAACTACAGGCAAGCGCTTCCATGCCTAGCTATTTTTTTATTTATTGTAGAGATGAGGTCTCGCTGCCCAGGCGGGTCTCGAACCCGCAGGCTCAGGCAATCCACTCACCTCAGCCTCCCAAAGTGCTGAGATTATAGGCTGAGCCACTGAGCCTGAGTGATATGTTTATTTTTAAAGATAATTCATTCACTTATTCAACAAATACTTATTAAACAGCCTATATAACATCAAGCAAAATGTGTCTGGATCTTGGAGATATAGCAATAAATAAAACAAAAAGTCCTTGGCCATGAGAAGCATGAATTCAAGGGACTTAGAAAAGAAACAAATGAATGTGTGCGCGTGTGTGTGTGAGGGTAGCTGTGAAAAAAAATCAGAGTAAGTAGTTAGAGAACAAAGGCAACGTTTTGTTAGGCACAGTGCTTAGGACACTCTGAAAAGGTGGCATTTGAGGAAAAATCTAACTGATTTGAGATAAGACCCATGTTGATGTTCGGAGAAGATTCTTCCCCCACCAAGAAGAGGAAGGAGGAGGGAAAAATGGAAAACAAAACAAAATGCCTTGACACAGAAAAATGTTTGGTATGCTCAAGGTACCACAGGAAGGTTGATACAATTGGAACAGGATGCGCAAATGAGAGCGGTGAGAAGTGAGCTCTAAGGATGGTGCCTTGGATCAAGGGTAGAGGTGGAGGAAGGGAAACAGTGCATAAGATGAGTCTACTGGGCTGGTGATGGATTAGGTATGGCATGTGAGGGCAAGTGAGGAATCAGAGATGGGACTCTAAAGGTTTTATCCTAAGCAGATGGGTGAATAATGAGACTATTTACCCCATGTTTCTCTTTCTAACTTTTCAGCCTGCCTTGGAGCAGTAGAAGCAGCCAATCTACCTACCCAACAGACTCAGAAGCAATCTGAACTATAAAGTTTTGGAGTGCAAAAACCCTTTCTGATTTGCCATTCTCACTCCAAACGTTTCTTCTACATGATTCTAATTTTATGGCTCTTCTTTATTACTTTTCCCAAAACTCTGCAATCCATCATCTAGAGATTAATCTGGGTCAACTGGTTTTGTTGCTGTATTTATTTAAAATGCAAACGCACTCTCGAGATTTGGCAGGCTATTAATCATACATTTTCTGTGTGAATTGCTTTAATCATATTGTGTTCATCCTAACGCCAAGTTATAAGATAGTGTTGAAGGAGATGGTGATCATCAAGTGATGGCCTCAAAGAAATACTGGAGGACACTTTGAAGTAGCAAAATGAAATGTGAGACTTTGGAAAGCTAGACGGTAGCCTAACGTGACATTTGCAAGGACTAGGAAAGGCACAGAGATGTGAGAAAACAAACATGTAATCAAGATGCTCATCCATTTTACCAAGGGCTTGTTCTACGCTGTACCAAGAAAATATCTGCCCCATAGCAGCAAACGTTAGTTTAAGTTTAGTATGATTTATAAATATTTTTGTATTAGTCAACAAAAGCCCTTTGACTTTTCATTGTGCATGCCTCAGTGAAAAGCAATCGGCAATGTTATAAAGTCAGCATATACAGAAAATTGGAGGAGATGTGATTTAAAAACACAAGTAAGAAACCATAGTTACAGCAACAATACTTTTCAAATCAAAAGTAAGACAAAGTCTGACAGGTTTCTCATTAAGAAAACAATAGGGAGAAAATTTGAACTAATAACTACCCATGAAAAACCAAAACCTCTTTCTGCCTACATAAGTCTTACAACACAATAACAATTTTGTACTCACTTGAAAATGCTAAGCCTGACCTTCCCAAAAAGTTACATTTTTTTCCAGAAAATCAGATACTTCATGAGTTTCAATCCATATTCACCATCAAAAACACATTTCTAGGGTTCTGCTGCTAAACTGAACTTTTCCTGTCATTGAGTCTTTTCTCCATCTTGATAATAAATACCGACTTGTGACTTTAACTGAGTGTAATTTCAGCACTAAGTTAGCAATTAATTGCTTACTTTCATCAAATCTAGCCATTACTGAGCACCTCTACAGAATGAAGATTTTAAGGTATCATGGGGCCAAAACAAAGCTGAAAATGGCCCTTAAACTCATAGTATTTAACTTGTTCAGTGACTAGAAGTAATTAGAAAGACAGAGGAGGATGCTATCTGGCTAGTTTATTTTTTAACTTCACACATCCAGTTTCCACCTAACTCCCTTACATCCTCCATGTCTTCCTCAAACTACACACACACACACACACACACACACACACACACACACACACACACACAAACTCACCCTGTTGAGCTCTAGGAATTCTAAAGCCTCCCAGCTTCCTTCTCTCCTAACTTCCTAAATCAATGTCATATTGGGGCACTATGCCCCTGGGAACGTACACTAATCCTTAAACTCTGCTGTTGAGAGAGTAAAGATTGGGCATGATGATAAAAGTTAATACTTGTTGTGGTGGTTTGAAAATATGCTTGCAAGTTCGTTGACAATATTCTCCTCCAAAGACAGAGCCATATTCCCTCTCCTGAGTATAAGCTAGACTTAGTGATCTATATGCAATTATAACAATATACTATTTTCATGCTTTCACTTTACCCAAAATTTCACACTTTTAGACACTGACCTCTGTTTGCATACTTCAAGACACAATCAATGTATTGCCATTGCATCCTTGTATAATTCTCCATGAGGTTGACTTTTTCAAACAAGCAGCTATGAGCAAAATCAATTTTTTCTCACATTCTTTTAATAATTTATTCTTACTTCTTAGGAACAAAGAGATAAACAAGTTGACCTTTATGCTTTAAATAAATTTTCTGTCCCATAAGATGTTTTTAATATCTCAGATGTCAATTTTACCTTCCGGTAACACTCTTTATATTATTTTTTCAAATTTTGGTGTATAATATGTTGCCTAATTTAATCAAAAGCTAAAAGGTATCCAACATCAATGGCAATAATAACAGAAATAACAATGACTGTCATTTTCTAAGTCTGCCCAAATGCCAGGCATTTGTGCTATATGCTACATATGTTACATTCATGTAATCTTCACCCTGTGAAATAAGTACTGTTGTTAACATCTCCATTTAGAAGTCCATGAGAGTGCTTTAGGAAGACAAGTTTCAGCAGCTCTCTCTCCTATAGAATCAAGATTCAAATCCAGATAATCTAGCCCCAAAGACCCAGCTTCTAATTACTCTAATGCACAGGAGTAGTCTTGGCTTTTACATTGATTTCCGTGTGTTATGAACTGAATTGTGTCACCAAAATTCATAAGTTGAAATCCTTCCTCCCAAAACGGCTGTATTTATATATAGAATCTTTAGGAATGGAATTAAGGTTAAATGAGATTATAAGGATAAGATTCTCATCCAATACCACTGGAAAACTTATAAGAAGAAGACTAGATACTAGATCTCTCTCCCTGTCCCCCATGTGAGGACATAATAAGAAGGCGGTTGCCTACAAGCTAGGCAGAGAGACCTCACGAGAAACCAACACTGATAGCACCTTGAACTTGAACTTCTAGTCTACATAATTATAAGAAAATGAATTTGTGTTGTTTAAGCCACCCAGACTGTGGTATTTTGCTATGGCACCCTGAGCAGACTAATATATAATTTTTTTTTTCTCTTCACTGTGTCCTTCAAATCCTCTTGTATGAACCTTAAACAGTTAACCATGCTCTAACTATTAATGCAGCTACATACTTAACATAAAATTGACTATAATTAATTGCCTGGGCGATGTTCTTTCAAGCTTTCTTATTCTCCAGTGCATTAAAATGTACTAGTCTCTTACACTAATATGAGGTTTAACACTGTAATTACCTAGCATGGATTAGCGTCATTAATCATGTCATCCATATAATTAAAATTAAAATGTTACCCAAGTCATCCTTCATTCTTAGTTATAGAAGAAGTTAGTTAGATATGATATCAAGTTTTACAACCCTGGGCTATTAATGTTCATAATTCTTATTTGATTTTAAAAGTAATTTTTCATGCCTCAAAGTGGTCATCCAAATAACAAGATCTCTGCTTTCTAGAGTTCTGAGCATTCATATGACTTAGACCATATGCTATAGTTTGAATATGATTTGTCCCCACCAAACCCATGTTGAAGTTTGGTCCCTGATGTACTGGTGTTTGAATGGTTATGAGACCTTTAGGAAGTGTTTGGATATGAGGGATTCAACTTCATGAAGGGAATAATTCCATCTCTTGGGAGTGAGTGAATTCTCACTCTTTTTGGACTGAATGAGTAACCGTGACAGCAGGTCGTTATAAAGAGAGGATCCCCTGTGTTTTGACCCTTTCATTTCATTCATACCCACTTTCCCTGCTGCTTCTTTGCCATGTTATATTACAGAACAAGGCTCTCACCAGAAGTTAACCAGATATGGCCATCTGATAGTGGACTTTCCAGTCTCCAAAACCATGAGCCAAAATAAGCCTCTTCTTTGTAAATTAACCCAATATCAGCTATTCTGTCATAGCAACAAAAATAGACTAAGACAGGTGTCCTCCTACTGAATGTTGGTTTCATAGAGCTCTTATGTCTCTTCTTCGCTACGTGTTGGCCAGCCTCCTGTAACCTAAAAGATTCTATAGCCTCTTGGTCTCAAAATATTTATCTGCCCCATTTTACCTTCCATTCAGGTTTTTCTCCTGAATAGGACAGCGTAGTCAGTATAGCAAATGGTTATGGGCATGAGATTTGGAGTGAGAGGATCTGAGATTTAGTCATTTCTTCACCATTCAGTACAGCTAGTGGAGGTTGGTCAAGTTGCTGAGACTTGGGCCTTTGCTTACTCATTTCTTTAATATGATAATAATTGCCTTTTTATTATGAGGAATAAATGAAATGAACAGCACTTAGACAAATGCATAGAACATCATAAATACTCAATAAATCATGGTTATTATTAGTTGCCAATTAGATTCGTATGCTTTGTTATTTGTAAGTAGGTGTTGCTGAACCTAATTCTGTGACATATTTTAAGAAAAACCTCCGGGCTGAAATGATAAACAAAAAAAAATCATCAGAGTTGCAAATTTTATAAATTGGATAAGCCAGAAAATAGAATAAATGTTTGAAAGCAAATAGGCTTTCTTTTCTGTTCAAATTACACTGGAAAACAGGCATTTAGCTCACCTGAACCAAAGCAATGCAACAGAACCACAGGAGAATAAGAAACAGATTTGGCAGGAGGGATGTGACAAGTTTCGTTTAGGATACAATGAGTGGTGTTTTTGGTTTGTTTGGTTTTGATTTTTTTTTTAATTTCTGTGAGAAATTAAATAGAAATGCTCAGTGGGGAACTAAGCAAGGAGACCTGGAAAGTAAGTTTAGAATATGAGGATAGAGGTTTGGGCAGGAGATTGAATTCTGAACCACCAGCAAAAATACTAGCGAATGAAATTATCCTCAGATAACGTGCAGACTGAGATGGAAAGAAGATGGTGGCAGAATCCTGAAGCACACCAATTAATAAAAATAAAAAGAGATACCCATAAAGGAGAATGAGAAGCTTCTGAGGAATGAAAGAAAAATTAAGGGACGCTAAGTCCTTCAAGCAGGTAGTGGTTAATCGTGTCACTGTTGCCAAGAGCTAATAAAGAAAATGCAGAGAATATGTACTGAATTTTGCAACCAGAGGGCAATCAGAACTTTGGTGGAACCATTTCAGGAAAGTACCATTGAAAGCTTGAGTATTCGTACAATTGTCCTGTTTTTCACTTTCAGTACAGTATTCAATAAATTGTATGAGAAAGTCAACACTGTTGTAAATAGGCTTTGTGTTAGATGATTTTGCCTAATAGGCTAATGTAAGTATTCTGAACATGTTTAAGGTAAGCTAGGCTACACTGTGGTATTCCATTGGTTAGGCGTATTAAATGTATTTTCTTTTTTTAATCTTTGACATCTTAAAAGGTATTTTGCCTGAAGATTGTAATTCTTACTTTCTTTTGTTTTCCATCCTCTTACTTTGAGTTCATGAGTGTTCTTTCTGGTAAGATGAGTCTCATGGAGACAACATACTGTTGCCTCATGATATTTTATCCAATTTGCCACTCTATGTCTTTTCAGTGGTGCATTTAATCCATTCACATTCAGGCTAATGATTGAGATGTGAGAGTTTATCCCTGTCCATGATGTTCTTACAGAGTTTGTTGTTGCTGTTGCTGTTTGTTTATTTGGTTGTTGTCTTTCTTTTGATCTTTAGTTGATTCATGTGTGTTTTCCATCTTTTTCCTGCATTCTTGGGAAGGGCATTGTTCTTTTTTCTTTCTTTCTTTCTTTTTTTTTTCTTCTTCTTCATGCTTAAAACTTTCTTAAGCGTTTCTTGAAGAGCTGGTCTGGAGGTGGCATAAACTCTTAAGGGCTGAATGTCTGGGAAGGATTTTAATTCTCTGTCACTGATGAAACTTAGCTTAGGTGGGTAGGTAATTCTTGGTTGAAATTGTTTATCTTTGAGCATTTTGAAGATTGGACTCTAATCTTTCCTAGACTGAAGTGTTTCTGTAGATAAGTCTGCTGCTATTCTGATTGGTCTTCCGGGTAGGTAGTCTGACCTTTCTTTCTTGCTGCCTTTAGGATTTTATCTTTTATACCTACTTTGTATAAGCAAATTGCTATGTGTCTAGGAGTTGGTCTTCTCATTTGTTGTCTTGCAGAAGTTCTCTGAATCTCCTGTGTTTGAATGTCCATGTCTCTGATGAGATGAGGGAAATTTTCTTGGATAATTTTATGGAATGCTTATTCCAGGGTGACCTCTGTCTCTCTATCTGCCTCAGGGATTCCAATTAATCTTAGGTTCTGTCTCTTGATATATTTGCTCATTTCTTGGAGGCTTTGTTATGTCCTTTTAAGCTTCTTTTCTATGTTTTTTAACAGTTTGGATTCATTCCATGTTTTGATCCTCAAGCTCTAAGATTCTTTCTTCTGCTTGTTTAATTCTGCTTTCCGTGCTTATCAGTTTGTTATTTATTTCATTTATATTCTTTAGTGATGTGATCTCAGTTATCAATTCCTTCATTCTTTCCTCTTGTCTCTCCTCATTTCTATTTATTCTCTCTATTAATATCTTGATAACTGGTTTTGTGGTTTGAGATCAGTCATTTTGGGGGCTCTTCAATGTTTGAGTTCCAGAGTCTGTATTCTCAGTTATTCTCCCAAAGGTCTGTATGAGACCCATATTCTTCCTTTGATTTTTCTTTATTTGGGTAGGTTTTCCTCCCTCTTTTTTTTTAACCTCTTCTTTAATTCTGTTGTTCAGTGATGGGGAATAGTTTTACTTCTGTTTGCTCATTCACTTTTTCTTCCTTATGTAGATCCTCTGGCTTTGTTCAATTTTGAAGCTGGACTGGGGGCGGGGGCTGTGCTTTTTTGAAGTTTTGAGATTCAATTAAGGAGGAAGCTGTGATTCAGAACCTATCTGCAGGTCCCAGTATCTGCTGACAAGTGTGTGGGCACCCTGTAGCCCACTTCCCACTGCCTTACAATCTGTCCATTCAGTGGGGGTGCATGTTTGCCCACTGAAAGCAAAATGAGATAAGAAAAAGGAAAAGAATGGAAAAAGGAAGGAGAAAGATGAAAGAAAGCTGGAGAGAGAGAAGAAGAGAGAAAACAGACAGGTTTACCAACTAACAAATAACAGAGAAACAAAAACAGAAAAAGCAAAAAAAAAAAAATACAATCATACAAGCAAACAAACAAAACTCCTGTTGATGTACTCACCCTAAAAAATACCCCTACACAAAAAGAAAATCTAATATATATACACAGAAACAAAGCAAATACAAAAATGTAAACAAAAGCAGAATGAAAGAGAGAAGAAGAAAACTAAAACAAAAACAATCAAACAAGCAAAAATAAACTTGCTCTGTGACCATCACTGTAACTCCAGGTCCCTTTTGGCCACCACCACCTCATTCAGTAGTGGCAATATTGGAGTTATACTTAATCCAAATTTACACTTTTGGGTAGCTAATCTAACCTAGCAGGTCTGTTCTCTTATTTCCAAACTGTATCTTCCCTCTAGGAATTTCTTATTTTTTCTAAATGGACCCAATCTACTCCTGACCAGCAGAAGGTTCCCACTGCTTCTTCTAAGGCCACAGCAATCTTTGCCAATGCTTCATCAGGTGGACATGAATTATACCTTTTATTTCAAAGTTCCAAACATAGAGAATACTTTTATTAACTGACACTTAATATCTTACTATAGGATCTTAGGCATATCACGAGACATATAAAACATTTGTTGCATTTATGGGCCAAGTCTACTTTCATGTTTAGCCATTCTTAGAAGCTTTAGCTTTTGAGTAGAAAAATATGGTGTTTCTGTGTTATAAGAGGATAGTAAGCAAATGTGACATAACTTTGCTGAATTTTGACTGGAGAAAATGCTATCAAATCAAGGGCCAGACTTAAAAGAACAGAATTATTCCCAGTTTACTCATTTATTCTGTTAAGGAAAAAAAAAATCCTACATTTTGAAATAAAGCAAATGGAGGGTGGCATGTCACATTCATACATTGTTTAGCATTGTTTCATAGCCTCCTTCCATGGTTAGTTAATCATTTATGTAAGTGTCTGATTGTCTAATTCATTATCTGCTATTGATCAAAGGCCCAGACTCTTTGAAGTTACATTTATTTATAAATTTTTGTCCATTAGAGATGCACGTTATTCCTGTCCAACAGAAAAACAATCCCAAATATTTTGCTTACCTTGTCTATAAAACATCAGCCAGTTTAGTATCTAACCCAGCAATTATATTTTAAATTTTCTTATGTCACATGCCTATAACACTTAGTTCTCCAAATGTTCTTTATCATTTTTACCAGTTATGATCCTGCTGTTTCTCTTTTTAATAAACTGAATAAGGCTTTGACATGTGTTTATTCTCTAACTCTTATGAAAGCCATGTTTTTTAATTTAATTTTTTGAAAATTGTATTTGACAACTCTTTTATCACTTTGCTTTGAGACAAATCCAGTAGGCTAAAAATGCTACTTGCCAGTGTTATGAATTTAGAATATTCATTCATTTGTTCATTCCTCCATATGACAAATATTTATTAAGCGCATACTATGTGTCGTTGTTCTAAGCAATTAGCCTAACAGAAGTCTGTGTCCGCATATAATTTGTAGTTCAATAGGAGTCAGAAAATAAACATTAAAAAAATATATAACCTGTGAGAAGAAGTCAGAAACACCTTATCATTTGTCTTTTGCTTCAACTGCTTTATAAAAACTTATGTAATAAATCTTAAGCCTGGGCTCATGAACTGAAAACTGAATGAGATACAAATGGAGCTTAACGGATAAAGGTGACAGGCATCACAAACCTGCAAAAGCATCTAACAGGGCCAGATGGCTTTTATTGTCAATAAAAATCAAATAATTAAAGATTTGAAAGTGAAAGCTGCAATTATCAGATCTTCCTATAACTGAAAGAAATTAACTGCTGAGCATGTAGATTGAAAGCTAAATGAAACAATTTATTTGCGTAATAAATAATAACCTTATTGAGATAATAAGTTCAATTCTTGAGGTACTTGAACTTGTTCTCACAAATCAAGTCATTAAAATACCCCCTCAGATCTAGAAGCCATTACAAAAATATCTGAAGGTTAACTGTAAAACTTAGTTTGAATAAATCAGATGTCATTGGTGGAACTGTAGGATTGTTTGTAAAGAAATGGGAAAAGAAGTGAAAAAGTCAAAGCCTACTGATATTATTACATTAAAGCTTTCATAGATAGAAAGATGTTAATAAGCCAACACTATTAATAGTTAGGCTTTCTGCAATAAATAAGAATACTTAAATAAATCAGTAGGTATAACAGCCCAAAATCCATGTAATGCATATAAGAAAATTTAGTTTAGATTAAATGTGTCCTTTCAAATCAGCATGAAAAAATATATCATAGGACTGATAGCCTACCCAAAATAATAAAAAAAACTAACATTAGAAACTAACCTTAAATAACAACCCCAAATATATTTCAAATAAATAAAAACTGTATACAGAAAAATGAATACCATAAAGAAGAAATAAATATGAAAATTTTTTGAGAAGGGACTGGGATGCTACAAAGCATGACATAAAAACCATGTGTCATAAAAAGACAGACTTGGAATTTGTAAAAATAAAAAACAGGCTGGGCACAGTGGCTCACACCTGTAATCTCAGCATTTTGGGAGACCGAGGTAAGAGAATTGCCTTAGTCCAGAGGTTCAAGGCCAGCCTGGGCAACTTGGTGAGACCTCATCTCTACAATAAATCAAAAATTAGCCAGGCGTGGTAGCACTCGCCTGTAGTTCCAACTACTTGGAAGGCTGAGGCAGGAGGATCACCGGAGCCCAGCAGGTCGAGGCTGCGGTGGCCATGAGCATGCCACTGCACTCCAGCCTGGACAACAGAGTGAGACTCCAGCTCAAAAAAAAAAAAACACAAAGTTAAAAGATAAGCCACACATTAAGATAAAATATTTTAATATATTCATATATACCAAGAGAAGTTCAGATGAAAAAAAGGAAACTATACAATAGAAAAATATGCACAGGTTGAAATGTGAATGACCAAAAGCATAAAATAAAGCTCAAACTCTAACAAAAAAAGCAAGTTAAAAATAATTATATTTTCACCTATTAAAAAGATTGCTCATGCCCAGTGATGGTAAAAGTGTGAATAGATAGGCTTACCCTACAAAGTTGGTGACAATGAATAGAATACCACCTTTTTGAAGGGTAATTTGGTAACACCAAAAACGTAAGATATAAGATAGAGTTTGACCCAATCGCTTTATTTTCATAAAATTTCCATACCAATACGTGTGCTAAAAGAAAATAGTGTATTCTAATAATATTTGCAGTAGCTAAATACTGGAAGAGATGAGAAACTAATAGTTCTCAACAGAGGAATTGGCTATAGTTTTTTAGATCCAGAGATCAGAAAGTAGATATAGTCATTTATTCAACACATATTTATTGTGTAATTACTATGTGTTAAAAAAAAAAAACTATACCAAGTATTAAAAACAAAATCACTAAGTACTGAACATGGCTATGATTTTTTTTAAAGGCAAGCAGCAGAAGAATCAGAATTTTAGTAAGAAATAAAAAATAGAGTGTTTCTTTGTGTCCACATGTAAGAAAACTACTATGTATCTAGAAAAAAGTCTTTAAGAATATATATCAGTTGTTAACAGTGATTTCCTTAAAAGAATAAGAACTGAGAAGAGGGAAGAGTTTTACTTTTTTTTTTTTTTTTTTTTTTTTGAGTTGGAATCTTTCTCTGTCATCCAGGCTGAAGTGCAATGGCACACTCACGGTCACCCCAGCATCAACCAGCTAGGCTCGGTTATCCTTCCACCTCAGCCTTCCAAGTAGCCGGAACTACAAGCGTGTGCTACCATGCCTGGCTAATTTTTTATTTATTGTATAGACGAGGTCTCACCAAGTAGCCCGGGCTGATCTCGAACTTGCAGTCTCAGGCAATCCACTCGCCTTGGCTTCCCTAAGTGCTGGGATGACAGGCTGAGCCACCAAGCCCGGCCAGTTTTACTTTTTATTTATACTTTTCTGTAATCTTTTTTTTTAATTGGTCAAGTAGTTTGTAAGTCTAAATTTATAAAATTAAAATTATAGTCGATTTCTTTATAAATTCAAAAACTATCTGAATATAAGCATATTTCATCAAATTCATACAGATACCAGATGATACCTAAAGTATGTTATAAGGTTGATTTATGTTAACACAACATTATATAAATTATATGGTATAAACACTAGGATAGCAAATGCAGATTACTTGTTGATTAATACAGTGAGAAACATTTTTTTGAATTTTTTATTAAATATGCCAGCCACTGAGGTAAGTGATGCTAAACTGAAAAGTCAATCCTTACCCAAACCCAGCAAAAACCCAACAAGGAAAAAGAATTACAGGCCAATCTCCTTGATGAATATAGATGCAAAAATTCTTAACAGGATTCTAGCAAATTGGATCCAGCAACATATTTCAAGATTCATCTACCATGACCAGGTGGGCTTCTTTCTTGGAATGCCATGCTGGTTCAACATTCACAAGACCATAAACGTAATTCAGCACAATACATGTAATGCCAAAAACCATGTGATTATATCATTAGATGCAGAAAAAGCATTTGACAAAATCCAGCATCCCTTCTTTATAAAAACTCTTGAACACCTTGGCATAGAAGAAACATTTCTCAAAATAGTAAGAGCCATCTATTATAAACCCACAGCCAACATTTTGCTCAATGGGCAGAAGCCTGAAGCATTTCCCCTAAGAACGGGAACAAAGATACCCACTGTCACCCCTCCTATTCAGTGTAGTGTTGAAAGTCCTAGCCAGAGCAATCAGACAAGAGACGAAAACCCAGGGTATCCAAATAGGAAAAGAGGAAGTTTAGCTGTCCCTCTTTGTGGACAGAAGGATTTTATACCTTGAAAAGCCTAAGGAGTTTGTCAAAAGCTGCCTTTCACTGATAAATGACTTTGGGGAAGTCTCAGGTTGCAAAAATCAATGCGCAAAAGACAGTTACATCTTTATACACCAGCAACAAGCAAACGGAAAACCAAATTAAAGCACAATCCCATTCATAATAGCCACACACATACACACACAAAAATGAAATACCTTGGCATCCACCTACCAAGACAGGAAAGACCTTTACAAGAACTACAAAACACTGCTCAAATGAATCAAGAATGACACAAACAAATGGAAAAACTTTCCATACTCATGGGTTGTCAAGCAGTTCATCCTACCCAAGACAATCTGCAGATTCAAGGCAATATACATCAAATTACCAACATCATTTTTCTCAGACCTGGAAATGACAATACAGAAATTCATATGGAAACAGAAAAGTGCACGAATAGCCAAAACAATCCTCAGCAAAAAGAACGAACCAGGAATTATCACACTTCCAGACATTAAACTTTATTACAAGGCTACAGTAACCAAAACAACCTGGTATTGGTACAAGAGTAGACACATAGACCAACGGAACAGGACAGATTCCAGAAGCAAAAACATGAACTCTCAACCAACTCATCTTCAGCAAAGCCACCAATGACAATCACTGGGGAAAGGAGACCATATTTAGCAAATGTTGCTGCAAAAACTGGCTGACCACATGCAAAAGAATGAAACTGAACCTCTACCTATCACTATACAAAAATCAACACAAAATGGATCAAAGACATAAATGTAAAACCTCAAACTGTAAGAAAACATAGGAAACGCACTTAAGAGCATCAGGGTAGGCAAAGAATTCTTGACCACGTCCCCAAAAGTGAATGACATATAAGCTAAGATAAACAAGTGGTACCTCATCAAAGTGAACAGCTTTTGCACAGCAGAACACACCATCAAGAGAGTGGAGAGACAACCCACAGAATGGGAAAATATTTGCAAATTATGCATCTGACAACAGCCTAATATTCAGGACCTACAAGGAACTCAAAGGACAAAAATAACCCCATCAAAAACTGGACAAAAGACATGAACAGACACTTCTCAAAAAACAACATACAAGCAGCCAACAGACACGCAAAAGAAAATGCTTGGCCTCACTAATCATCAGAGAAATGCAAATCAAAACAACAGTGAGATACCACCTAACTCCAGTAAAGGTGGTTATCATTAATAAGTCAAAAAACAACAGATGCTAACATAGGTACAGAGAAAAGGGAACGTTTCTGCATTGTTGGTAGGAGTGCGAGCTAGTTCAGCCTCTGTAGAAAGCAGTGTGGTAATTCCTAAAAAACAAAAAAAATTGACCTTCCATATGATCCAGCAATACCTCTCCTGGGAATATACCCGGAGGAACATATATAATTCTACAAAAAAGACATCTGTACATGTATGTCTATTGCCACACTATTCACAACAGGAAAAACATGGAACCAATCATACTGCCATCAAATGTAGACTGTTTAAAAAAAATATGGTACATATACATGATGGACTATTACGCAGCCGTAAAGAAGAACAAAATCATGGATTTTGCAGCACATCGGATGGAATTGGAAACCATCACACTAAGTGAACTATCACAGAAACAAAAAAACTCAATACCAAAGAGTCTCACTCATAAGTGGGCCTTGAACATTAATCTCATTAGTACTAGGAAGAGATCAGCAGTCAACAGGGGAGGGAGGGAGGAAAGAGGGTGGGGAGCACGTGACAACATCAAGGGTACTTGGGTCATTACTGGGGGGATGAGGGCTAGTTAGAAGCCCAAACTTCACCTGCATACAGCCTACTTAGGCAGTTAATCCTCACTTGTAGTATGTGTGAGGCACTGTAACCCCAATGATGAGGACAAAATTATAAAGCAAAACCTTGAACACTTAACTAAGTTTTCCAGTGACCAGCAGAATTGGAATCACCTGGAAACTGGTTTGACTCAAAATCTCAGGCCTCATTCCAGGCACGCCATCAGGACATAGCTTCATAGACTCCCAGGTGATTCATATGTTCATTAAAGCTTGAGAACATGGTTCTGTGTGAAATTATTATAGTTTCTGATTTTTAAAAAGTCCTCCCTTGACCTGGTGCATGAGATGTGTGCAGTCACAGAAAGGTGAGTATCCTAAAATGATGAGTGGGAAGGTATTGGAGAAAACAAGCAACTTCTTTTTTATTCTACTTTATTTCAGACTCAGGTGTTACATGTGCAGGTTCCATGGGTTTGTTGTGTGATGGTGAGGTTTGGGCGTCTACTGAACCCATCACCCAGATAGCGTGAGTATGGTGCCTAATGGTCATTTTTTCAACCCTTGCCATCTGCCCTCCCTCCCTACCCCCTTTAGGGGTCCCCATTGTCTGTTATTCCCATCTTTATGTCCATGTATACCCAGTGTTTAGCCTCCACTTATAAGTGAGAGCATGCGGTACTGCATTGGGCTTTGTTTCCACATTAATTCACTTACAATAATGGCCTCCAGCTGCATCCATGTTGCTGTAAGTTACACAATTTCAGAGCACAAGCAACTTCTGAAGAGCCTACTGCTTATTGGAACCAATAAATGTTTACATTTGTTTACCACGACAGAACAAAGTCCTTATCGACCATGGAGAACTTTTCTTTAAAATTAACGGAAGGTAAAAAATGGCTTCACTTTGGGTTTTAAGAAAGTAATTCTATTTCTATTTCTCAGTGTTTGCTGACCTGTTTTAAAGTTATGTCTGCAAGCTTTAACTACTGCCTCTGAATGATTTTTATTATAAATTTAACACAAATTATAAAGATCACAGTAGGAATTATATTATGAAAGAAGTATGTCTTTGCAAATTCCCTTGGCTAGCAGCCTTCTAAATCAAGGGAATTTTATTTATTCAGTTCTGAATGAATTGGCAACATGGTATAACAAATCATGTTATATTTGTTTGAACTATTCTGTTTATTTAACTAAGGGAAAAATTATCAAAAAGCATTTATGTGCTTCTGAGCTAGAAAATTTGTCAACATTTCTCCAACTAACATATCTAATTACTCGTAATAAATAATTGTGAGATATTGTTTCCATTTCAAAGAAAAACATTATTTAGGACATTTAAAATAGAATTACATGAATATTGATGACTTGTGAAAAACAAAAGCGTGCTTACTTATGTTTCTGCATAGTTGAGACACTTTGCCAAACATCACAGTGGATTTCAAACAGCAGTCATATATATTTACAAAAAGTTAGTAACAATTGATTTTATCAGCAAAAGATAGAATGCCTTAATATAACTGTGCAGCTTGAACAAAGGAATGAATAAGCCCCTGGGCTCTGCACTCTTCAGAGTGTTCAAATCTTACACCACATTTCAAGAAGGATGTTGGTAAACCTGATAACATCCAGAGTGAAGAATCCCAAACTGTATATTAATAATCACTTGCCAAAACTGGACGTGTTTAGCTTGGAAAAGACAATACATATGGTTAGGTAATCAATTCCTTAAGTAATTAAAGGGCTAATTTGGGGGAAAATTGAACCAAACTTAATTCTGTGAGATGTGAGAATTGGAATCAATGAGTAAAAAATTATAGAAAAACAGACTTTGGTTAAATATGTGACTTCAAACAATAGAAAATTTTATAAACAAACAAGCTGTGAAATAAAAACCATAAATTAGATTATTGCAATCTTTGAGAGGTCATATTGTTACCAAGGTCTACTTGAAATAGAGTGAATCCTCTGTGTGTGTGAGGAATGTTATGCCAAAAAATGTAAGTGTCCTGTAAAAGATACTTGGTAAGGACTGCACGTTGGATAAAGCATCAGATATTCTCTTCCAGCCCTCATTATCTAATCCCTAGGCAAAAGCACACTAAGGAGTAGAGTTACTGAATGCAGAGAATACAGAAGGTTTGATGGTTGCCCACAGAAATCCGATGTAGAGTGCATAGATGAAAGTAAACTACTTTTCAGCAGTATGCCTAAGAAATCATAAATTCTAAAATACTTGTTCTAGAGGAGGTTTTTTCCCAAAATCTGAAGTTCTCATGTAAAAAGTGTCTAAAAATGAATATCCTTTAGAGGAAAAAAAAGTCGTGGACTAATTTATTTTTACAAATCTAAAAATGTTATTTGCTAATTAATAAAGCTAATTCAAACTCTGAAGTTCATTATAAAAGAACATTAGATGTTAGCCTAAGAAGATTTTGAGAATTTACTTTCAATTGGCTTCTCCTTTTATAACCAAGGCAAAATTTAAGTATTTTTTTGCAAATTAAAAACACTGAAATTGATTGACAGTGGCTACCACTGCCTATATCAACTGCCTGTTAATAAGTTACAATTTATTAAGAATGTGTGTGCTAAGCCCATGCCGGGCATTAACATCCATTATTCTTAACTCATCGAGAAACCTAATGCCTACTGTTAATGGAGAATCAGATGTACAGGAAGACTATATGATTTGCTGCTTGTCACACAGATAATAACTGGCACTATTAATTTGTTTTTGCTATTTATACAAAATTGTATGCATATGTATGTGAGTGACTAATATCAATACAATAAAAGCTTAAAATTTTAGTTCTAAAATGAACGTGGCAATAGAAACAAAAATCATAACCCATTTAATCTTCTACTTATCATTAATTTTTGCAATGTTAACTTCTGTTGAATCAATAGAAAAACATTAAAGTCAATTTTTATGATAGTCTGCCCAATAATAACAATTTTAAATTCTGCTGGAAACAACATATGTACATTTGAATATGAATGCTTATATGTTTGTATCATATAGGTTTTTTAAGTCATTTCAAATTTACAAATTATGTAAAAGAAAGATAAAGAAATTAAAATTGACTTGTTATCTAATGAATTTTTATTGTTTTATTTATTCTGTAGGAAAAAAATCAAGATCTTTCAAGTATATGTTAATCTTTTATTTTAGGAAAATGCAAAATTGCATAAGTGGAACTTTACTTGTAAGATTTTTTTCTGCCTTGCTCTTTCTTTTTGGGGAGTGGAAAATGTAGTTTATTTAGAAAGCACATTAGCCGGGCTCGGTGGCTCAGCCTGTAATCCCGTGCTTTGGGAGGCTGAGGTGAGTAGATTGCCTGAGCCCGCGGGTCCCAGACCCGCCTGGGCAACTTGGCGAGACCTCATCTCTACAATTAATCAAAAAAGTAGCCGTCCGTGGTAGCACGCACCTGTAGTTCCAGCTACTTGGAAGGCTGAGACGAAAGGATCGCCGGAGCCCAGCAGGTCGAGATTGCGGTGGCCGGGAGCGGACACTGCACTCCAGTCTGGGCGACAGAGTGAGGCTCCAACTCCAAAAAAAAAAAAGAAAGTACATTAGAGAGAGAGAGGAGATTCACCTCCCAAAGGTAGCAGATGGGGCCAAAGCTCTGCTTTGCTCTTTAAACATGTATGTTCTTTTATAGAACTTTAGATATTAAAGAACTTACAACATTAGCATAAGCACATTTTTTAATAAGAAAATTGAAACTCAAAAAGTTTGTTATTTGAAGAATTTTAAAACTTCCAAAGAAACCTACAAATCATTATTTTAGCTAAGATCTACTGTTTCTTTTTCCTGGTTACACGTAATGTCTTACTATGGATACTAAAATTTTTGAGTTTTTAAAAACTTTTGTAACATTTTTATTGATATATAATATGAATATTTGTATATATTTATGGGATATATGTGATATTTTGATACATGCATAGAATATGTAATAATCAAGTTAGGATATTTGGGGTATATATCACTGCACATGTGTATTGTTTCTATGTATCAGGAACATTTCAAGTCTTCTATCTATTTTCAAATATACAATATACTGTTGTTATCTATAGTTACCCTACTCTGCTATCTAACATTAGAACTCATTCCTTCTACTTAACTCTCTGTTTGCACTCATTAATCAACCTCTTTTCATCTCCCTGCCCACTCACCCACATACCCATTCCAGTCTCTGATTTCTATCATTCTACTCTCAACCTCCATGAGATAAACTTTTGCAGTACCCACATTTGATGAAGGCATGTAATATTTGTCTTTCTATATCTGGTTTATTTTACTTAACATAATGGCCTTCAGATTCATTCATATTGCCTTAAATGACATGAGTTCATTCTTTTTTTAACGTCAAATAGTATTCTATTGTGTATATATGCCGTATTTTTTGGTCCATTTGTCCACTGATAGATATTTAAGTTGATTCCATATCTTTGCTATTGGGAATATTGTTGCAATATACATAGGAAGGCAGGTATTCATTTGATATACTGATTTCTTTCTTTTTTAGGAAAAATGCCAGTAGTGGAAGTGCTGGATCATAGAGTAGTGCTATTTTTAGTTTTTAAAGAAATTCCCATACTGTTTTTAATAGAAGCTGTTAGAATTTATATTCCCACTGACAATATAAAAGTTTCCTTTCCTCTGCATTCTTAACAGTATCTTTTTTTTTTGTCTTTTTAATAATTGCCATTAATAAGATGATATCTCATTATGGTTTTGATTTGCATTTCCCTGATAATTCGTGATGTTGACCATTTTTTCATATACCTGTTGGTCATTTCTATGTCTTCTTTTTTAGAAGTTACTATTTATGTCTTTTTTCTTTTTTTTTTTTTTGAGTTGGGGATCTCACTCTGTCACCCAGGCTGGAGTACAGTGAAACAATCACAGCTGATCTCAGCCTCAAGCTTCAGGGGTCAAGCAATCCTTCTGTCTCAATTTTCTGAGTAACTGGTACTGCAGGTGTACGCCAACATACCTGGATTTTTTTTTAAGATAGATAAGGTATTGCTGTGTTGTCCAGACTGGTCTTGAGCTCCTGGCCTCAAGCAATCCTCCCACCTCGACTCCCAAACTGTTGGGATTACAGGTGTGAGCTACCACTTCTGGCTACTCACTTTTTTATAAGGTTATTTGATTATTCCCTTTGAGTTGTTCAGTTCCTTGTATATTCTGGATATTAGTCCTTATTTAATGAACAGTTCACAAATTTTCTCTCTGATTCAACAGGTTGTCTCTGTACTTTGTTGACAGTTTCTTTTGCTGTGCAGAAGCTTTTTAGTTTAATATAGTCCCATTTGTCTATTTTTGTTTTGTTGCCTGACCTTTTAAAATCTTAGTTATACAATATTTACCAAATATTCTAAAGTGTTTCCTCTGTTTCCTTATAGTAATTTTATAACTGGAGACTCACATTTAAGTCGTTAATCAATATTGAGTTGATTTTTGCATATGGTGAGAGATAGGGTTCCAGTTTTAATCTTCTACATATGAATATTCAATTTTCCCAGCACAAATTAATGAAGAGGGTTTTCTTTTTATGTTCTTTTTATGTTCTTGGGGACTTTGTCAAAAATCAGTTGGCCATAACTATGTGATTTTATTATTCTGTTCCACTGTTTTTTTGTTTCTATAGCCTCATAATATATTTTGAAGTCTTGTAGTGTGATACAAAAAACTTGTGCTTTTTGCTCAGGATTGCATTGACTATTCGGACTTTTTTTTGGTTTCATATGAATTTTAGAATTTTTTTTCTGTGAAAAGTGACAGCCTTTTCATAGAGTTTGTATTGCATTTGTAGATTGCTTTGATAAATATAGTCATTTAAACAATATTATTATTTTGTTTGTTTTAGTCATGAGCATGGAATATCTTTGTATTTGTTTGTGCTCTCTTCAATTTCTTTCATCAGCGTATTGCATTTGTCCTTGTAGAAGCCTTTTTTATCTCCTTGCTTACATTTATTCCTTGGGATTTTTTTTTCATAGCTATAGTAAATGGGATTGCCATCTTGATTTCTTCCTTAGTTCCTTACTGGTGTGGGGAAATACCACTGATTTCAGCTGATTTTGTATTTTGTAACTTTTCTAAATTTGTTTATCAGATATATGAGTTTCTTGGTGGAGTCTTTAGGTTTTTCTGGGTATACCATCATATCATCTGCAAGAAGGGAAAATTTGGCTTCCTTCTTCCAATTTGGATATCTTATATTTGTTTCTCTTGCCTGGTTACTCTGGCTAGGCTTTACAGTAGTGTGCTGAATAGGAGTGGCAGTTTTTAGAGAAAAGATCTTCCACTTTTCCCCATTCAGAATAATATTAGCTGTGTGTTTTTCATAAACAGCTTTTATTATATTGAGGTATGTTTTTTCTATGCCTAGATTGTTGAGCATTTTTATCATAAAGACATATTAAATTTTAGCAATTTTTTCTACAATGATTGAGATGACCATATGGATTTTGTTCTTAATTCTGTTGATGTAATGTATTACACTTATTAATGTGTGTATGTGGAACCATTCCTGCATCCCTGGGATAAATTCCACTTGATCACAGCGTATTATCTTTTTGATGCTCTGTTGGATTCTGTTTTCTTGTATTTTGTTAATAATTTTTGTATCCATATTCTTCAGAAATATTGGTCTGTAGTTTTTTTGTTGCTGTTGCATCCTTGTCTGTTTTTGGTTTCAGGGTAATGCTGGTCTCATAGAATGAGTTAAGGAAACTTTCCTCTTCTTCAACTTTTTGAATAGTTTGAGAAGAATTGGTGCTAGTTCTTCTTTGAAAGATGGTAGACTTTGGCAGTGAAGCCATACAGTCCTAGCCTTTTCTTTGTTGGATGATTTTTTATCACTGATTCTATCTCACTACTTGTTATTGATCTGCTCAGGTTTTCTATTTCTTCCTGATTAAATCTTATTAGGTTGTGTGTGTCTAGGAATTTATTCATTTGATCTAGGCTCTTCAAGTTTAGTGTGTGCTTGTTCATATGGGTTTTTTGTATCTGTAATGTCAATTGTCATGTCTTCTTTTTCCTTTCTGACTTTATTTGGGTCTTCTCTTTTTTACCCTTGGTTTGTATAGCTAGCAGTTTATCAAATTTGTTTGTTTTAAAGAACCAATTTTTCAGTTTGTTGATCCTTTGTATTTTTTAGTCTCTATTTTGTTGATTTCTTCTCTGATATTTATTATTTCTTTCCTTCTATTAATTTTGGGTTTGGTTTGTTCTTGCTTTTCTGGTTTCTAGAAGAGTATTATTAGATTGTCTGTTTGAAATCTTTTCTCTTTTGAATGTAGGTATTTATTGTTATAAACTTCCATCTTAGTACTGATTTTGCTGTATCTCATAGGCTTGAGTATGCTATGTTCAGATATGTATTTGTGTAAAGAAATATTTTTATTTCCTAATTTATTTATTGACCCAATGGTCATTTAGGAACATGTTATTTAACTTCCATGTATTTGTTCAGTTTTCAATATTCCTCTTGTTATTTATCTCTAGTTTTATTCCATTGTGGTCTAAGTAGATTCATGATATAATTTCAAATTTTATTTAATTTGTTGAGACTTGTTTTATGTCCTAGCATATAGTCTATTCTGGAGAATGTTCCTTGTGCTGATGAGAAGAATGTGTGTTCTGCAATTGTTGGATAAATTGTTCTACAAACGTCTGTTAGGTCCATTTGGTCTAAAGTACAGTTTAAATCTAATGTTTCTTTGATAATTTTCTGTGTAGGTGATTTTTCCAGAACTAAAAGTAGGTTGTATTCTACAATGATAATTATATTGGAGACTATCTCTCCTTTTAGATCTAATAATATCTGCTTTATTTATCTGAGTGCTTTGGTGTTGGGTGCATATTGTATTTAGAATTGTTATATCCACCAAAGTGAGATTCAATCTTTACCTGTACAATGACCATTTGTATACATAACCCTGAATTGTACCCCACATCTTTAAAATAATTTTTTTAATGTCAAAAAACAACAGTTGCTAGCATGGCTATGGAGAAAAGGGGATGTTTCTACACTCTTGGTGGGAGTGCAAGCTAGTTCAACCTCGTGGGAAGCAGTGTAGCAATTCCTCAAAGAACTAAAAATTGAGCTTCCATATGGTCCAAGAATCCCTCTTCTGGGAATATACCCAGAAGAATATAAATCACCCTATGAAAAAGACACCTGCACACACATGTTAATTACAGCACTATTCACAATAACAAAAACATGTAACCAACCCAGATGCCCATAGAAAGTGGGCTGAATAAAGAAAATATTGTACATATACATGAGGAAATATTATGCAGCCATAAAGAAGATAAAAATCATGGCCTTCACAGCAACTTGGATGCAGCTTGAGGCCATCATACTAAGTGAACTATCACAGAAACAAAAAACTGGATACTGAATATTCTCACTCATACGCGGGCCCTGATCACTGGTCACACTAGCACAAAGTTGGGATTGGCAGAGTCTGGACACAGCTAGGGGAGGGAGAAAGGAAGGAGTAAAGGTAAGGGATACCTGGTCTGCTATCAGGGAGAGAGAGGGTCAGCTATAAGCCCAAACTTCACCTGCATGTAACCCACTTATATATGTTAAAATAAAATTAAACTAGTTTCAAAGGTTAGATTTGACAGTGACAATGAAGAACACCAGTAGACTCATGAAAGAAGTCGCTATTCCTTACTTGAATTCTTGTCCCCTTGTATTTGGGCCAGAGCAGTGAGTCAATCCTGAGGAACAGGCACTCTTGACCAGCCCATGTCATCCTCATTGAAGAAATCCCCACGTGGAATTGTCAGAGAAATGCAAATCAAAACCACAGTGAGATACCATCACACACTAGTCAGGATACCTTTTGTTAAAAAGTTGAAAAACAACAGATCTTGGCAAGTGTGCAAAAAAAAAAAAAAAAAGAAAGGTTTCTACATTGTTAGTGGGAATGTAGCTAATTTATCCCCCATAAAAAGTCATTTGTAGATTTCTTAAAGAATGAAAAATAGATTTACCACTCAACCCAGAAATCCTACTACTGGGTATATACCCAAAGAAGTACAAATCAGTCTACCAAAAAGACACCCGCATGCACATGTTTATCTGTTCATCACAGCACTAACCACAATAGCAAAAACATGGAACCAACCTCTGTGCCCATCAACAGTGAACTGGATAAAGACATTGTGTGTTACATGTGCACCATAGACTACCATACAGACATAAAAACAAACAACATCATGCCCATTGCAGCAACATAGATGCAGCTAGAGACCATCATCCTAAATAAATTATCATAGAAATAGATTAACATACCACGTGTTCGCCCTAATAAGCAGGAGCTAAACACTGAGCACACACGGACACAAGGATGGGAACAACAGACCCTGGGGTGCTTTCAAAGGGAGAAACAAGGGAAGGGGGTAGGGATTGAAAAACTACCCACTGGATACTGTGTCCACCACCTGGGTGACAGGCTTAAAGAAGCCCAAAACTCACCATCCCGCAATATACCTATGCAACAAACCTGCATGTTTACCCTTTAAATCAATCAACCAATCAATCAAGAGATAAATAAAAATAAATAAAAAATCTCCAGGTGGAAAGTAAAAGGAATGTCTGCCAAGCAGCATTGGAGGCTTAATTTGAAAAAAGAAAGTAAACTATTTCTGTGTGGGTTCCTCCAAAGTTTAGTTTATGTAACAGAACTAAATTGTTCCAGAAAAAAAAGTGTTCCACTATGAACACAACAACAACAAAGTGTGATATTCAAGATTTTAGTGAGCTTTATTGGTATTTTAACCTCTATGTGCAATACTCAATTCATAGTGTTTCCCCTTTCTCAATAATTTGTGACACTAAAATAAAAAGTATACGACAGAAATATTTAGTGATTAGCTGACAAAGCATATGTGTTAGTTCTTATTTTCAGTTCTTATTTTCTTGTGTTGTGCTCTCTTATTAGTGAATATTGCCAGGTGATGGAAAGAAAATAATTTTCTTTCAATAAAAAAGAAACATGAATACCAAGAAATTATCTGAAGGTTTTAGTAACTAAAGTGACAAAAGATTGCTTAGAAATGTGTTTAATTTTTGGAAATAAACATTTTCCTCATATGCGATCTTGGGAATACAACAGCAAATGTGCCTCTTCCTCACTGGTCAGGGAAAGCAACTGATAATGCCAAATGAAATTCAGAGTATTTTATAAAGAATTATAATCGCCATTGTTTCTTAAGAGTCCCTTCATGAAAGACATTGCACTAATCTCTGTAAACAGTCATCTAATCTTCACAAGCACCCTGAAAAATAAGCATGTGTTATTATTCTTACATATAGAAAGAATAATAAGAGAAATTAAGAAAATGTTCAACTCATAAAACTAGGATGTGGCAAAGCTAGAGTTAAGCCCGGTCCATTTGCTTCCAAAGTTAGTGTTTATACTACCCTACTACATGAATATCTAAATCATAAATGTATCAAAACTTTGGGCTTTATCCTAAAACCTCAAAAATTACACAACTAATTTATAATTCATTCTTGTACCAAAAAATCCAGTAGGAAAGGAAATTTGTATCAGCAAATATTTAGGGTGACCCTAGTATGGGTAAGGACTTTTTTTCCTAAAAACTATAGGGAATATCAAGAGTTGTCATAGAGAGTCTCCATTCTCAATGAGTGACCCAACGCAGACATATAATTTATAATTAATGGTATGAGCAAAAGTCCTACAAAGTATCAATGGTAAGAATGTATGAAGAGGAATAATTAGTGCTGTCTGAACTTAACAAGAAAGACAAAAACTTCAGGGCAGAAGAAGAACTTATCTGTGACTTGAATCGCTCCGATCTATGGGGGCGATTCAAAGGTTCCTAACGCACTGACCATGGGAACAGAAGCAAGCTTCAAAAAATGTGGAAAATCCCTGAAGGTCTATGTAAACATTTCTGAGTACTTTTCTAGGAAGAAGTCCTTGGTCTTCAGTCATTTTTAATTATGCCCATGACTCAAAAAGAGATTAAGAACTGATAGAAGGAAGCATGAAAAAGAGCCCTATCGCTGTGGCTAAGTCAACAAAAGTGATTGTGGGCATGCAAAAGATGCGTTCTTTTTTTTAATTTTAAAGATGTGGGGTGCAATTCAAGATTAGGTAGATATGTAGTCATCGTACAGGTAAATTTTGTACGATTTGGTTGCCACTCACCTCTTCTGAGATCAGGTACCCTTATTGATGTTATGTGTTCCCCCTTCATCTTTTTCCTGGCAGCTCCCATTACTGCTAAGCCCTTTCTCATGGTGTTATGATCAATATTTGGGGTCTTAAACAGCAAGCCCACAACCTGCCGGGTTCAACATACCTCCATTTATTTTTCTGCAGGAGTATGGAGTTCCTTCTCCTGGAGAAGAAAGACTGAGCCCAGGTCTTAGGGAAACCCAAATCTCAGATCAAAGACTTTGGAAATGATACTTATATCAGGTTTTTGAAGAAGTGCATTCCATGAGACCGGTACTCAAGAACAATGAATTTGTGGTGCTTTCTAAGAAACACTAGAGGAGAAAAGATTGTTACATACGTAAGCTAATTTAACAAGGAGGCTCCAAGTTTATTTTGTTTCACCATGTTCAGAATTGGCAATAGAAAGTGATTTACATGTTTCTATTTCTATTAGATAGTTCTCATGTGGTCATTAAAACCACGCTGTTTTACAAATAGAGCACATATTCTGATTTTATGGCTGCAGAAGGTAAAACATGATCCAACTTAAGGTATACAGCATTGTACTCAAAACATAGCTGAGGATAAAAGCTTGGCACATAAGAGATGCAACTGAATAGAAACTGCATTTATGGGCCATCAATCAATTTTTAAAATGACCTTGACTCATACAGTAAATAAATGTTCTTCAGGTAAATTAGAAAATGGATATTAGCAAATAAGAATAAAGTTATTCATAATCCTATGACCCAGAAGGAATCACTATTCACCTTTTGATATATTTTCCATACTTATTTTTATATATCTTTGTATACATGTATAATTCCAAATAGATACTACAATACATACTCTTTGGTAACTTACTTTTCCCACTTGAAGATATATAATTTCCGTTATAAGAAGTATTTCTTTCTACCTCACTGTAATGATTTCATAGTAAATGCTGTAGAGATAAACTATCAATTTCTTTAACCAGTCTACTATCTTGATCGTTCAGGTTGTTCCAGACTTCACCAATGCTATACAAAGCAATTACTAGAAACAGCAAATAAAAATGAAGTCCTGATAGTAAAAGTGAGTGCTCCAATAGCAAAACCATGGATGACACAGATGCCCATTGGAAGTGGACTGAATAAAGAAAATGTGATACATACACATGATGGAATATTGTGGAGCCATAAAGAAAAACAAAATCACGGCCCTCACATCCACATGAATGCAGCTGGAGACCATCATACTAAGTGAACTATTACAAAAACCAAGAAGTGAATACTACATATACACATTCATAATTGAGCCCTGAGCACTGGTCACACAGGCATAAGGCACAAGCATCTGCTGGTCACAGCTAGCAGAGAGAGGAAGGGGGAGGACACACAGTATCACACTGGGTACCTGTACACTATCGGGGAGAGAGAATGCCAGCTAAAAGCTCAAACTTCACCTGCATGCAACGTTTTTATTTAGTAAATCCTCACTTGTACCCCACAATTGTAAAATAATATATAAAAAGTAAGTGCTAGAAGAAAACTTCAAAAAGTTCTTGATTGTTTTAAAAATCTATGTGGATTAGTTTTCTATAACTGCCATAAAAATCACCACAAACTAGGTGGCTTAAAACAACAGAAATGTATCATCTCAATTTTGGGTAGTAGAAGTACAAAATCAGGTGTTAAAAGGATTATGCTCCTCTGTTGGCTCTAGGGAAGAATTCTTGCCACCCCTCTCACTGCTAGTGGTTGCCAGCAATCCTTGGCAATCCTTGGCTTGTCACTTCATTAGTTCAGTTTCTGTCTCCATCTTCATGACCATCTCCTTTATGTGACTTCATCTCTTCACATGGCATGTTCCTCTCTGTGTGTTCAAATTCATCACTTTGTGTCCAAATTTCTCTATTTCCCTACATTTTGTAAGGAAAAGTCATTGGATTTAAGGTTCACCCTAATCCAGTGTGACCTCGTGTTAACTTGATTATATTTGCAAATACCCTATTTCCACATAAGCTCGCATTCATAGGGACTGGGGTATGGTCTTCAACATATTTGTAGGGACGTGGGGAACATAATTCAACCCACAATACATGTGCATCTTGAAATAAAGTATTCTATCATCACCAGAACATCAGATTCTGGAGCTGAGCAACAGAAAAAATAAACCTGGGAGCCTTGCCCCAGGTAGAAGTTAAGAAATGTCCCACTCAGGGTGGCTCAGCAACTGGGTTAAAGCTGAGTCTGCAAGAGGCAAGATCAGCGGGCCGGCTGTGGGGAAGTGGAAACGGGAATTACAGCAGGACTGACCCAACTGCCCTATTTATTCACCCTCTCTGCTTTCATAAATTCATTCCATTCTGTTAAATCTTTAGGTTAGTCCCATAATCTCATCTCTACAATTTTATCTAATACTGATCTCTTTCTTTAAATTTCTGTGGTGTACTCCACTCATCCCAACTTCATTTAAATATTTTATTACCACCTGTCTGGTCATATATTTTGGTTGTCATATCTCTCCAATAAGCTTTTAAGGTGTTTGAAATTAGATGCTGCACCTAAAATTTCTTGGCTATCCCATAAGAGCAACCATCTCAATGCAAGAAAATCAGGAACTATCTGTTGCCCATAAAATATTTATTAAAGAAAATAATTCTTGACTAAGAGAGGGTGACTTAGAAGCCTTCAACATAACCACAGCATCAGGGGCAGAGCAGGCGACCTGGAGCCCCAATTTTTAGGGTCATCATTTCTGAACTTGGAGAATATTCAAGATGCCTCTCTCACTTGTATCCATCTTCACCAATCAACTGCCACTCTTCAAGTTGCTCTCTCCATGGAATCTTTGTTTGACATTTCTCTCCTCCAAGCAAGATTTCAATCACACACTTCAAGTTTTTATACAGAAACTGGGCCCAGTATATGCAAGAGGCTGCTGTGAGAACCAGCATTTCTGTCATCCAAGAACAGCCTGCAGTTTGCACTCAATCAGCATCTAGAAGGAAAATGCCCTGTGCACTTAAGATATATCTTCTAAGCATACCAACATTGCTGCCTCTTGAAGCCAGACTTCTTTTGTGAATTAATAGGCAACCCGAGATGCAGTGAGTCTGTGGAGTCAGACTTGAATACAGCCCACACTGCTGTTAGAAACCCACTTGGACTAATTTGCAGTCACCATCTGACTTCATTCCCATGCCTTTCAGCTAACGAGGGCATTTGCTGACAACACTTCTAAGAGTTAAATTGCATTTTTAACCATAATTATAAGAGCTCCAACAAAAGCTGAAGATTTAGAGAATCTATGTGCTTCTCTTACTTCTAAATCATTTAATCAAAATTTCCTCCTTGAGTTATATTTTATGCCATGAATGAATAAAATGTTTTCTTTTTACTGAATAAGAAAGATACATTTTCATTTGTTCTAAGCCTTCTTTTAAGAAATATCACTTTTATCTATCCATTGTATAAACATAAAGAGGGACATCATAGTTTGAATAATTACAAGGAAGAGTTTGCTACAAATGGTATACATGAAAAAATACCTAATAGCTACAATTAAGTAAAAATTTGAGAAAAATCATAAAAAGAGTCAATTTATTAATAAAACCACATTATCCACAAGTTCATTTTTTTATCAATATTTTTATTATGGTTTTGTGGGTACAGTTAAGGGTTAGGTGTACAATTACATTTCATTCAGGCACCCTGTGGATAAGAGGTGTTTCCCCAACTCCAGACAGATATTTTCTACTGTTAATCCCATCTCCCTTCCCCTCCCATAGTTTCCCAGTACCGTCAGTCATTTTCTTATAGTATTACATTGGATATTCAAGGTCCATTATATGAGTGAGAACATGTGATACGCGGATCTTTGTTTCTGTGAGAGGTCACTCAGTATTATAGACACTAGTTCCATCCAGATTGCTGGGAAATTCATGATTTTGTTCTTTTTTATGGCTACATAGTATTCCATCATGTATATGTACCACATTTTTTTAATCCAGTCCTCTTTTGATGGGCAGCATGGTTGTTTCCAGGTTCTTGCTATTGTGAACAATGCTGCGATAAACATACGTGTGCAGGTATCTTTTTTATAGAGTGATTTGTGTTCTTCAGGGTATATTCCCAGTAGGGGGATTGCAGGGTCATATGGAAGGTCAATTTTTAGAGCTTTTAGGAATCGCCACACTGCTTTCCACAGAGGTTGCACTAGTTTACACTCCCACCAACAGTGTAGAAGTGTTCCCTTTTCGCCACACCCTCTCCAGCAGCTGTTATTTTTTGAGTTGTTGATAATTGCCATTCTGACTGGAGTTAGGTGGTATCTCAATGTGGTTTTGATTTACATCTCCCTGATGATTTAGTGAGGTTGAACATTTCTTCATGTGTTTGTTGGCTGCTCGGATGTCCTCTTTTGTGAAGTGTCTGTTCATATCTTTTGCCCATTTTATAATGGGGTTGTTTATTTTTTTCTTTAAAGCACGTTTGAG
>NW_007252256.1:119831-121857 GCF_000164805.1 Carlito syrichta | reverse complement strand
TCACCTCAGCCTCCCAAAGGCGCGGGATTACAGGCTGAGCCACTGAGCCCGGCTCTCTTGCTGTATTTCTGTGTTACCTCCCCAGACCCCACTGTCCATAGGCTCATCAGAGGATACTAATTCTGCTGACTGAGCAGATCATCCCTCAAAAGATTTTTCACCTCCTTCATCCTCCCCTGTTCCTTCTACAACTCTGATTCCTGTATTCCCTCTAACTCAAATGCTGAGGTTAATGATTCCTGCCTCTTGTAATCTGCTTTTCCTACTCCACTCTGTCAGTTTCCCTTCCTTCTCGCCCTCCGCCTTTACCTGTGGAGGAGGGGCTGGCGTCTATGGCCGTGGAGCCTAACCCTGGCCTTCGGTCTCTTTTACCTTCAGAGAAGGGGTGGAGGCGAAGGACACAGCACCTAACCCCAGGCTCCAGTCTTTCTCTTTTGTCTTTGGAGGAGGGGCCGTGCCAAAAACCATGGCACCTAATCCCAGCCTCCAGACTTCTCACTTCCCCCTTCCTCTCACTCTTTAGTAACCCCCTGGGGCAGCCCTACTAGCTCCAACAAGTCACCACCCCCACGTACTTGGAAAGTCCATTCAAGTTTCCACATAGCTTAATAGGTCTCTTCTCAAGGGGGTGGCTGGAACAAAAGGATATTAAAATACTTCTTTGTTGTTTTCTTTTTTTTTTTTCAGTTGGAGTCTCACTCTGTCGCCCAGACTGGAGTGCAGTGGCCACTCCCGGCCACCACAGCCTCGACCCGCTGGGCTCCCGCAATCCTGCCGCCTCAGCCTTCTGTGTAGCCAGAATTACAGGCATGCGCTACCACACCCGGCTGATTTTTTGATTTATTGTAGAGATGAGGTCTCGCTGCCCAGGCGGGTCTCGAACCCGCAGGCTCAGGCAATCCAGTCACCTCAGCCTCCCAAAGGCGCAGGATTACAGGTTGAGCCACCAAGCCTGACTCTCTCTTATTTCTTCACTGGTGACCCTCTGTGGACTGTGTTGGAACCTGGTGGCAACTGAAAGCTCTGGCTGAGGCTACACTTCTGCATGCTGGAAGGCCCCAGGGAAAGACATCACACCACTGTGGCCCCATAGGGTGAGGGACTAAAGTTAACTCTTTGCTTCCTTCTAGCCAAGATCTCTGAGTTTCCCGTGGATTTCCCGTGGATTTGAGTTGGATCTCAGAGGACAACTGACGGTCTCTGCCTAGGGCTACTCCCTGGGAGGCAAGAAGGTCTCTGAAGGAAAGTTCGGACTGCCAGCGACCATAAGGATGGGAGACAAAGTGCTTGGTTTTTCTTTACTCTTTTCCTCTCTGGCTGGTGAAGTAACTCCATGAAGGACCTTGAAACTCCAACAACAGCTACGGTACACTTTTCTGCGCCTCTGGTGAGTCATCACTTTCTTTTCATCCACACACCCACATATTTGGATGCTCGCTCTCAGACCACCCTTTGTTCAGATGACTTTCTGCGTCTCTCGGGTTTCTGGTTTCCATCTTGGGAGACTCCTAGCAAGGGTCGGGGACCTAGTTGCTCAAAGTCCTGGTACCAGGCTTTCCAAGACATGGTGGAGCATGTATCTGGCAAGCTCCAGTGGGCTCAGGGACAGGAGGATGCTCTCTCCCTGCTGACTCACATCCTTTGTGCTGATTCCTTTGAACCTGTTGGGATGCCTGCCTGAGGATCTGGATGGGATAAGGCCCAGAAACAAATCCATGATACCAAGAGCCCATTCCAACTGTCCTTTTACTACAATACTGCTTTGCAGCCCCAGCACCGGCTCCGGCCCACCTTGCCCAGCTGACCTTTTCATCTGGTGGACAAGTACGGGGAAAGTAGCCCCCTAGCTCCTAACACCCTTCTGCAGCTTGATTTATACCTAAGAGATGACAAATACCTTGAAACCCCATACATTCAGGCCTTTTATGAGTTAGCTTGCCACGCAGATGTCTGTTCCTCTTGCCATATTTCTTTTTTTTTTTTTTTGAGTTGGAGTCTCACTCGGTTGCCCAGACTGGAGTGCAGT
>NW_007252256.1:112798-119114 GCF_000164805.1 Carlito syrichta | reverse complement strand
GATTGCCGGAGTCCGCGGGTTCGAGACCCGCCTGGGCAGGCGAGACCTCATCTCTACAATAAATAAAAAAATCAGCAGGGTGTGGTAGCGCATGCCTATAATTCTGGCTACTTGGAAAGCTGAGGCGGAAGGATCGCCGGAGCCCAGCAGGTCGAGGCTGCCATGGCCGGGAGCAGCCACTGCACTCCAAGTCTGGGTGACAAAGTGAGACTCCAACGCAAAAAAAAAAAAGAAAGGATAAAGGAAAAAGAAATAATTTTGTATAGGAAAGAATCTTGTATGGTACATTTTGTTCTATAATAGAATGGCTGGTTATTTAAGGAAAGTATAGAACAAAAATAGAAGGTTCAAGCATGTCAAAAAATTGTACGGGTATGTCAAACATGGTAGGTGAAAGTTTGTGAAAAAAAGTGAAAGGAATTCTATAAACGCTTGAGGCTACAACAAAGGTTCTATAAATTTACCATTAATATCAGGTACACTAATGTTAGGCTAATATGCTACTCAAAGACCAGAGCAGGAGCTTCTTCTTTTTTTTTTAAGTTGGAGTTTCACTCCGTCACTCAGACTGGAGTGCAGTGGCCGCTCCTGGCCACCGCAGCCTGAACCCACTGGTCTCTGGCGATCCTTCCACCTCAGCCTTCCGAGTAGCCAGAATTACAGGCGCGCGCTACCACGCCCGGCTGATTTATTTATTTATTTATTGTAGAGATGAGGTCTCGCCAAGTTGCCCAGGCGGGTCTTGAACCCGCAGGCTCAGGCAATTCACTCACCTCAGTCTCCCAAAGGCGCAGGATTACAGGCTGAACTACCGAGCCCGGCTGAACATGAGCTTCTTAATCAACAATCTCCAAAAGAATTTTCTCCTTTAAACAAAAGAGGGGGGAAAGAAAGAGACAAAATTCAATTAGTCCTCCCCCACTGTCTTTGTTACAAAAAGCGAGCTGTTTTTTTTTTTTTTTTTTTCAAAATCTTTGGACTATCATTTTGGCTAAATAAGTGACTTTTACAATAACTAATGTAATCTTGTGTTATAACATCATGCTTTAAAAATTCTTTTTTTTTTTGAGTTGGAGTCTCACTCGGTTGCCCAGACTGGAGTGCAGTGGCTGCTCCCGGCCACCGCAGCCTCGACCTGCTGGGCTCCGGCGATCCTTCCGCCTCAGTCTTCCGAGTAGCGGGAATTACAGGCATGTGCTACCACACCCGGCTGATTTTTTGATTTACTGTAGAGATGAGGTCTCACTGCCCAGGTGGGTCTCGAACCCGTGGGCTCAAGCCATCCACTCACCTCAGCCTCCTAAAGGCGCAGGATTACAGGCTGAGCCACCAAGCCCGGCTCATGCTTTTAAAAATTTTAATACTTAAACTCTTAGAGTTCTCAATCAGTCTCTCTAGGGTGAGATAAGAAGCAAGCTCCAGGAACCACACCTGCCCTACACCCTCCTCCTGAATTTCCTGCAGACTAGGCACAAGGATTACTATCCAGCATAGGATGAATAGCAAAATAGCCTGGGCTTCACCCTCTAGCAGATAAAGTATATCAGCCCTATTAAAAAAACAAAAGGAAACGATTTTCTCTTGCCAATGTTTTCCTGTTTTGAATTCTCAATTTAAGCTACAACCAAACTACCATGTCTCTAATGTTTTCAATTTTTCTTTATTCAGACTTTGCCACAGTGTCTGTATTTTCTTGTTAAAGTACAACTATAGATGAGTTACAAAGGAATATTTCAACTTACGTGAATGAATTAGAAGCTTTGGCTAAACATACATATAATTTACGGGACTTTCACTTTTCCAACATTGTTTTCTGGGGCAATAGCCTTTTTCATTATCATTTGCATAATAATTTTTGCCTGTGCTCCCGCTCGATGTTTTATTAAATTCAGATAGTATTGGGTTAAGGTCCCGCCGTTTCCTGTTCATGCCCTTGGAAATAGATAGGTAGGGACAGCTCCATGGCCCATCTCAGCAGGAAGTAGATACAGAAGAATGATCTTTGCCCCATTTCCCAAGATCATAAGAATATTTCCAAGAGCAGGAGTGGGGAAGAAAAGGACAGACCGAGAGTGGGAAGCCATTTTTCATCTTGTTCTTAAACCCTGACACAATAATGAGAAGTAGAAGCTATGCTTTTGGAGAAAGGCATACTTTAGGTAAAGTTAACTTTACTGACTTTGTCTTTTCAGAAACAGACTTCCAGGTATCAGAGGTATCTCATAGTGGCAATCAAGCTTGCCTAGAGTAAACAGAATTTATAAGGCCTAAGACATCATGCTTTGGTCAAGGATTATAAAAGTTATGAAACTTGTAATTACAAAAGTTATGACCGCTCAGAGGGAGAGCAGGTGGGGACTCAATCTTCCTATAGAATGGGCCCTATCTACAGGGAAGTCAAGGAACCCTCGAAGCTAAACCCTGGGAACACCTAGGAGATAAGGGCAGGTGCACCCTCCACTAGCAATAAGGAATATCATTTGGGAAAGTGCAAGAGAATGAGAATCCTTGTCATGCCCTTCTCTAGGGGCTATAATAACGTGGGCAGACATTATGAGCCTCTGTGTCACAGGATCTCTAAACATCCAGAGGTGGTCGATAGAGAAGTCATGGCAGTCATGTGCAACATCTCCAAGAAAAGGATTTAAGCCAGGGCTTTGGGGGACTACGTCGCCACACTCACAGAGTGTAGGCTCACTTCATGGGGGGGTGAACTTTTCTTAAATAAATCTTTTCTTTTCTCACCTCTGTGTGTTGCAGTTCTTTGCAATTTGCTCAGATCTCTGGGTTCCCAGCGCGGCACCTCCGGCTTGCCGGCTCTGGCAGTGCTGCGCCTCTCCACCCTCACCCTGTCCATACCCTAACATTAGTCATTAGAGAAATGCAGATAAAAGCCACAGCAAGTCACTACCCATCTACTAGAACTGTTAACATAAAAAGAAAAAGACTGGCCATACCAATTTTTGGCAAGGATATAGGGAAATGGACTGTTCATACTTGTCTATGGGGAATGGGGAATGGTACGACTACTTAGGAAAATAGTTTAGAAGTTTCTGAGACACTTCTCAAAAGGAGATATATGGACAGCCAACAGATACATGAAAAAGTGCTCAACCTCACTAATCATCAGAGGAATGCAAATCAAAACCACATTGAAATACCACCTAACCCCAGTGAGAATGGCCATCATTAATAAAACAAACACAACAGATGCTGGTGAGGATGCAGAGAAAAAGGAACCCTTCTACAGTGCTGGTGGGAGTGCAAACTAGTGCAAGCTCTTGGAAGACAGTGTAGTGATTTATGAAAGAACTAGAAATTGACCTTCCATATGACCCAGCAATTCCCCTATTGGGAATATACCCAGAGGAACTCAAATCATTCTACAAAAAGATACCTGCACACATGTTTGTTGCAGCTCTATTCACAATAGCAAAAACATGGAACCAACCATGCTGCCCACTGAAGCTGGACTGGATAAAAAGAAAGTGGTACATATACACAATGGAATATTATGCAGCCATAAAGAAGGACAAACAAATGGACTTCACAGCAACTTGGATGGATTTAGAGTTGATCATACTCAGTGATCTATCACAGAAACAAAGAACAGAGTACCACATGCTCTCACTCATAAGCTGACCTTGAAAAATTATCATAATACTATAAGAAAGGGATTGGCAGTGGTGGGAAACTGCTAGGGGAAGGGGCTGGGATTGGCAGTTGAGGGAAACTGTTAGGGGAGGGAGGGGCACACCTCATCAACAAGAGTACCTGCATAATCAACGTTTGTATAACTAACCCTGAATTGTACTCCACATCTTTAAAATAAAAATAAATACATAAAAATAGCAACAACAGCAAAAGTTTTCTGAAAGAACTAAACATACAGCCGGGCTGTAATCCTGTGCGTTTGGGAGGCTGATGTGAGTGGATTGCCTGAGCCCGTGGGTTCGAGACCCGCCTGGGCAACTTGGCAAGACCTCATCTCTACAATAAATCAAAATTAGCCGGGCGTGGTAGCGTGTGCCTGTAGTTCCAGTTACTCGGAAGGCTGAGGCGGAAGGATTGCCGGAGCCCAGCAGGTCAAGGCTGTGGTGGCCGGGAGCAGCCACTGCACTTCAGTCTCGGCGACTGAGTGAGACTCCAACTCAAAAAAAAAAAAAAAAAAGAACTAAACATACACCCACCATATGATCGAACCATTCTACTCTTAGGTATCTGTCCAAGAAAACTGAAAGCCACACACAGACTTGAACACAGAAGTTCATAGTAGTTTTATTTGTAATAAATATTTGGAAATTAGAAACAATCCAAATGTCCACTGACACATGAACCGGTAACCAAGTTATGGTATGTCCCTAAAATCTCATACTATTCAACAATGAAAGAGAATGAGCTATTGATACAAGTAATAACATGGATAAATCTCAAAATAATTGAGTGAACAAAGCCAAATGAAATGAGTATACATGCACATTTACATAAAATTTTAGAAGATGCACAATAATCTACAAAGATAGAAATCAAATCCGTGATTTTCTTGTGATGATGGAGGGTTAGGAGGCAAGGAAGGAGGAATCACAAAGGCCAAAGGGCGCAAGGATTCTCTGGGGCTGATTGATATGCTAATTGGTATGTTCGTTGTCCTGATGGTGGTGATAGCTTCATGGGCATACACATATCTCAAACTGACTCTACACAAACTTTGATAAGGTAAAGATGTTATTTCAATTTTTTGTTTTGAGCAAAACACAGTGGCTTCAACAACAGCCTAATATTGCATCTCGTAATTCAATGGGTAAGGTGCATTTTTCTTTTCTTTCTTTCTTTCTTTCTTTCTTTTTTTTTTTTTTGGGTGAGTCAGAGTCCCACTGTGTCACCCAGGCTGGAGTTCAATGGCATGATCATGGCTTCCGTAGCCTCGACCTGCTGAGCTCAGGCGATTCTTGTGCCTCAGCCTTCCAAGTAGCTGGGACTATAGGCGTGTGCCATCACAGCCGGGTAGTTTTTAAAATTTATTATAGAGATGAGGTCTCGCCATGTTACCCAGGCTAGTCTTGATCTCCTGGGCTCAGGGAATCCTTTCACCTCTGCCTCCCAAAATGTTGGGATTACAGGTGTGAACCATCGTACCTGGCCTAGGTGCATTTTTAATACAGACAGATGTTGTATGCCAATTATACTTCAATAAGCTGAAAGAAAAGAATGCTTTCCTTATAAGATCATAAATGAGACGAAGATACCTGCTTTCACACTTATTTTTCAGAAAGGGCAAGAAAAAAAATGATCACTTCAGACATAGAGTGAACAATATATCTCTGAGAGAGCTAATCGTCAAAGATGGCTCTTCTAATGAACCTTGCCTCCTGGTATGTGTGCCCTTTTGTGGTTTCCTCCCCTGAGTCTCAGCTGGCACTGTCACTTGTTTTTGTCCAATCAAATGGAGTGAAAGTGACACTGCATGGCTTTTGAGGCAAAGTGACATGAAGCCTTCAGAATCTTCTGAGACCTCCTGGAATGCTTGCTCTCAGAGCCACCTGCTGCAGTGTAAGTCTGAATCTCCTGAGACTGCCATGCTGTGTGGAAGCTTCACCTGGGCACACAAGAGGCCACATGGAGAGAGAGAGAGATCACTATATCACTGGTCAGTCACAGCTGATCCTGCTATCCCGACTGAGATGCCAGACATGTAAGAAGAGGGCATCTTGGATGCCCAGCCCAGTTGAGCCTTCAGATGACTCCAGTCCCAACTACAACTTGAATGCAACTACTTGAGAGACCCCCCCCACCTCAAGAATCAGTTCATTGAGCTCACTTAACCCACTGAGGCATGAGATGTAATATTAGACTGCTATTTTATTTATTTATTTATTTGTTTGTTTGTTTGTTTATTTATTTGAGTTGGAATCTCACTCTGTCACCCAGAATGGAGTGTAGTGGCCACTCCCGGCCACTGCAACCTCGACCTGCTGGGCTCCGGTGATCCTTCCGCCTCAGCCTTCCAAGTAGCTGGAACTACAGGCACACGCTACCACGCCCGGCTGATTTTTGATTTATTGTAGAGATGAGATCTCACCAAGTTGCCCAGGCGGGTTTCAAACCCGCGGGCTCAGGCAATCCACTCACCTCAGCCTCCCAAAGGCGCGGGATTACAGGCTGAGCCACCAAGCCCGGCTTAGACTGCTATTTTAAATCAATACGTTTCTGGGAGTGGTTTGTTAACATTAGTAGATAATTAAAATAGCATCCTTAACTTATCAAAGTCTGTGGAGTCCATATTGTACCACTTCATATTTCTTTTTTTTTTTTTGAC
>NW_007252256.1:97808-112778 GCF_000164805.1 Carlito syrichta | reverse complement strand
CCCGGCTGATTTTTTGATTTATTGTAGAGATAAGGTCTCGCTGCCCAGGCGGGTCTCGAAGCCGAGGGCTCAGGCAATTCACTCACCTCAGCCTCCCAAAGGCACGGGATTACAGGCTGAGCCATCGAACCCAGCTCACTTCACATTTCATATTTCACTTCTGACACTTCAGTTTCTTATACTTTTTGCTTTCCACATGTAATAATAGCCTTGTAGTGGTACTATGAGAGTATGATTTCAATTGTCTGCTTCACTTTCATCTTTTGTGGGAAAAGAGAAAATGCAATACTAAATGTGCTCCAAAAGTCCAAAAGAAAGCAGGAAAAAAAACAACGGAAAAATTAAAAGCAAATAGTGATGTTCTTGACTTACCTAAACATAACAATAAGTACATTAAACATAAACTGAGTAAACACACCAATTAAAAAACAGAAAATGTCATACAGGTAAGAGAGCAAGATTCAACTATATACTGTCCAGACAGTTTAAATTTTAATACCAAGATAAGTTAAAAATAAAAGAAAAACATGCAAACACTAATAATCAGAAAGCCATAGTGGCTGTATTAATATTGCATACAATAGACTTCAGACAAGAAACATTAGCAAAGATAAAGCAGGAGATTTCATAAGGATAAGAAAGTCAATTCATCAAGGGGACATAGCAATACTAAATGCATATGCACCTCATAACAGAACTCCAAAATACATAAAGCAAAAACTGATAGAACTGAAAGGAAAGAGACATATCTTCAATTAAAAAATTGAGCCCTAAATAACTGGTGGAAAAAGAGACTTCAAATCAGTAGACATATAGAAGACATGCACAACACCATTAACCAACTTCATGTAAATGGACATTTATATAACATTTCTAACTGCAACATGGACGTTATGTTTAATGGTACCCATGGAAGAGTTACCATGCACAAAGAGAGACCATATGCTGGAAAATACAACAAGTTACATTTAATTTAAAAGGCTTAAACTCTTGGGGCATATCCTATAACCAAAAGATTAGATTAGCAATTTCAATAAGACAACTGTAAAAATTTTTATTATTTGGAAATTAAAATAGCACACCTCTAAATATACAGGTAAAGGAAGAAATCACAAGGGAAAATAAAAACAGTACAAATTCAATGACAATGAAATTGCAACATATTAAAATTTGTAAGGCAAGATAAAACAGCTATCCCTTAACTCTAACTTTTCAGTGCATTTCGAGTAAGTTTCAACTGTGTGTGATGGCTCATGCATGCAATCCCAGCACTTTTGGAGGTTGAAGCAGGAGGATAGCTTGAGCCCAGGAGTTTGAGACCAGTCTAGGCAACATAGCAGGAACTCATCTCTACAAAAAATTAGCTGGGCATGGAGGACTGCATCTTAGTCCCAGCTATTCAGGAGGCGGAGGCAGGAAGATTGCTTGAGCCCAGGAGTTCAAGGCTGTAATGAGCTGTGATTGTGCCACTGCTCTCCAGTGTGGACGACAGAGTTTTAACTTTTTAAATTTTTTTGATACCGAGTCAAAAAAATTAAAAAAGCTAAAAACGAGTTTCAGATATCAGTACACTATCCCTAAATAATTCAGCCTGCATATTATTAACTAGAGTTCTATATGTGTTCGTGGTTATTTTTGTTATTGATTTAATTCTCAGTATTATTTAGTAAGTTTCATCCAGTCTCAAGATGGAAAGAAATCCATTCCTGTATTCTAGCTGTGTTTTGTTTTTCCTATGGGGATTTCTGATTCATTTGGAGTGTATACTGGTGCATGGTCGGAGGTATACCTTGTATACATATTAGGGGGGAAGGATTCTATTTTTTAAATATTTTATTGGACCGGGCTCGGTGGCTCAGCCTGTAATCCTGAGCCTTTGGGAGGCTGAGGTGAGTGGATTGCCTGAGCCCACGAGTTCGAGACCCGCCTGGGCAACTTGGCGAGACCTCATCTCTACAATAAGTCAAAAAATGAGCCGGGCATGGTAGCGCGCACCTGTAGTTCCAGCTACTTGGAAGGATCGCTGGAGCCCAGCAGGTCGAGGCTGCGGTGGCCAGGAGCGGCCATTGCACTCCAGTCTGGGCGGCAGAGTGAGACTCCAACTCAAAAAAAAAAAAAAAAATTTTTATTGGGATGTAATTCGCATACCATAAAATTAACCCTTCTAATGTATATAGTTTAGTGGTTTTTAGTATGTTCACAGAGTTGTACAATCATCTCCACTACAATTTCATATTAAAATTCTTTCCCTCCAAATGTCTATCAAGTTATCAGCAGCACATATGAACACATCTATCTTTCTGCCAGAGGTGTGAGATGCTGCCCTTATCACAAAATTTCCAGGTGCTCAGGGGTCCCATTCTATCCTACTGGCCACCCTGTCATTTATTCCGACGTGTGAGACATCTCTGTTGGCGTCTTTGTTAAGATCAGCAGCCCTGAGCCAAGATTCTAAGGGAGAAGAAGGCATCGTGGCCACACCTCCTCAATGCCTTTTTGTTAACAGAGAGAACACTTTTAATGCTGGGAGGCTGCTGACAGAACACCAGAGAAGCAGGAAAGGCATCAGGAAAGCCTGGAGAGAAGAAGGAGTGGGGTGTCAGGTCTCTTGGGTGTCTCCTCTCCCTCCCTCCCCAGCCCCACATGGGGGACCTCTTTCTCCTCCTGAAGACCAGTGGCCTTGGTCAGGGAATGGCCCACCCAGCTCTCTGACTGTGATGCCCCCACGGAGGCACCTGCACAGCATGGCTGAAGCACCCGGAGACGTCCAAGGACAGGCCAAGGGTGTCCAAGGCCTTCCGGGCAAAGTCTTGTGGAGTCTTCACCAGCAGTCCAGGTTTAAAAAGAGAGGTCATGTTTGTGGCAACCAAAAAAGGGCTCACGGTCTACAGGAAGGTAGTGGGCAAAGGAAAGAATGTCCCTTACCTCCCTCCTGGCCCAGGATCTCACCACCTCCTCTGGTCCCCCTGGGACCTCCCAGGCCTGACCCCCCACCACCTCCCATGGGACCACATCCCCCATGGGGACCCAGGGCTTCTGAGTGTTCCCCACTAACACCCTTCTGAGTCACCGATCTCCCTCAGACAGCATCTCAGCCCCCTCCTCTACGAGCCTCCGCCAGCTCTAAGTACTCGTGCTCTCTCAATTGAGCTGTCACCCTTGCCATGTCCCTTCTGAGCCCACACAGAGTCCAGCACCTGCACGGTGATCCCCTCAGGGAAGTACTCTGCACCCACCGCCTTGGAGAAACTTCGCACAAAGGCCTATGAAGGAAGGAAAGGGGTCCCAGGACTGAGAGCCTTCCCTCTGAGGCAGGAATGGCACACAGCCCACCCTTGCCCCAGCACTGTCTCTCTCCCTGGAACACTCCATGGCTCCAGAGGGCCCCAGCCTCACTTGAACACCTGAGCACTTTCATGGTCGCAACTTCCCTCTACCACCATACACCCATTCTCCACTCCAGCAGGGCCCGTCTCAGAATTCCCTGACCTCATTCCCAGTCCCAGTTATTTGCTTGACTCTCATCTTCCATTTTTCTTTAAAAACAATTCTGGCTTGCCTGCTGAGCTGTGCCTCAGATGGCTGGCTGACCCAGCAGTAGCCCTAAACTCAGGGGCCACATGACACTTCTTCCTTCCTTCATTCAGGATTTGTTTCCACCATTAGCTCAGATACTAGAATAAAGGGTTAGTGGAGAAATTTCCACAGTCCTGGCCTCAGGTCTTGGGGTTCTGGGTACCTTAGAGGCTGAATACATTGCTAAGAGTGGCCAGGGGTGCGAATCAGTCACTGAAGAGATGTTAATGATGATGCCTTTGCCCCTGTAGGAGTAAGCGCTCATTGGAGGTCATGGCCAATGGGAAGAGAAGGTCTACCTCTCCCCCCACCACACCCACCTCTCAGCCTGTGCTCTCATCTGAGAAACTTCAGATAAGCAGGAATTAGAAATGTGAGTAGCAGCACTTTGGGAGGCGGAGGCAAGAAGATTGCCTGAGCTCAGGGGTTTGAGACCAGCCTGAGCAACATGGCGAGACCTCGTCTCTCCAATAAATCAAAAACTTAGTCAGGCATGGTGGCACATGCCTATGGTTCCAGCTACTTGGAAGGCTAAGATGGAAGGATCACCTGAGCCCAGCAGGTCAAGGCGGTGGTGACCGTGAACATGCCACTGCACTCCAGCCTGAGAGACAGAGTGAGATTCTGACTCCAAAAAAAAAAAAAAATGTGGGTGGAAGACAAAGAGACTGTCTCTTACCTGGTGACCATTTGGGGCAGGATGAGCCGAGTCATCTGTAGAGAAGGGTGGGCAGGGTTATGTTTTTGCTGAGGATCCTCTCACCTGCCCAAGACTCCTGCCCTCTCTTTGTCAAATTCACTTCCAGTCCCCTACCCTCACTCAGCACCTCCTCCATGGCAGGTTTAGTGCTGTCGGATGCTGAAGATCACCCAGAGTGGTCAGAGCCACCCTGACCTAAGCCTCCTAGCCCAGTCTCACCTGGACCACAGACATAATGTTGCAGTTGACAATATCCGAGATGCGCTAGGGAAAGAAATGGAACCAATCATTCTCTCCCTTCACCAGCCCGGCCACATCCCACATTTACCCATATCCTAACTTTTTCTTAGACATACAACATTTTTTTTTTCTAACTAGCACTTAATAGAATTTAAAATGTACACACACAATGACCCATTAACTCAACTTCTGGAAATTGGTTCCTTTCCAAGATACTCATATACATGGAAAGTGAATATGTTCAAAGATGTTCCTTGCAACATTATATGTAGCCACAAGAAATATTACAAAATATACAAAGAAACAGGAAAGTATGGCTTTTCATAGCAAAACATGCTTTCAACAGAAACCATCTCTGAGGAAGTCGAGATATTGGAATTACTAGCCAAAGACATTAAGTCAACTGTTTTAAATATGCTTTATCAGCTAAGGAGAATCATACACAAAAACTAATGGGAACCAGAAAAATATACATAAACATAATAAGAATATCAGTAAAGAGTAGCAATTATAAAAAAGGACCAAACAGAAATTCTAGAACTTAAAAGCACAACAACTAAAATGAAAAATGTACCAGGCAGGTTCAACAGCACATTTGAGCAGGCAGAAGAAAAGATAAGCACTCTTGAAGATAAGCAAATCGAAAGCATCCAGTCAGAAGAGGAAGGAAAAAAAGCTCCACCTGAGATAATTTACTGTCAAATTGTCAAAAGTCAAATACAAAGAGCATTTTGAAAGCAGCAAGAGAGGCTGGGCTCAGTAGCACAGCCTGTAATCCTAGCACTTTGGGAGGCTGAGGTGAGTGGATTGCCTGAGCCCGCGGGTTCGAGACCTGCCTGGGCAACTTGGTGAGACCTCATCTCTACAATAAATCAAAAATTAGCTGGGTGTGGTAGTGCACACCTGTAGTTCCAGCTACTTGGAAGGCTGAGGCAGAAGGATCACCAGAGCCCAGCAGGTCGAGGCTACGGTGGCCAGGAGCGGCCACTGCACTCCAGTTTGGGTGACAGAGTGAGACTCTAACTCAAAAAAAAAAAAAAAAAGAAAAGCAGCAAGAGAGAAGTGACTCATCACAAAATATCCTCAATAAGATCAACAACAGATTTCTTATTGAAACTATGAAGGCCAGAAAGCAGAGGAATTCCCAATTTATAGTCCTGAAAGAAAAATACTTATCAATTGAGCATTCTATGACTTGAAAAACTATCCTTAGGAATTAAAGAAAAATAAGACATTCCTTGGTAATTAAAAGCCAAGAGAGTTCACTGACAGTAGATCTTCTTTTCATTTGGCATATAAGAAATACCAAAGAGAGTTGTTAAAGCTGAAATTAAAAAGAAAATACTAGAATAGAAATCAAGTCATAAAAAGAAATAAAGAAACAGGTAATAGTAACTACATAGGTAAATAGAAAATCTAACAGTATTGTACTTTTGGTTTATAGCTCCTGGATTTTTTTGTATATGTTTAAAAAGGCAAATACATAAAATAGTAAATATAAATATATGTTATTTATGCTTATGAGCACACATATATGAAGATATAACCTGTGACAATTGAAAGGGCAGACCAAGAGTGGGAAGCCACTTTTCATCTTGTGCTTAAACCCTGACACAATGATGAGAAAGTAGAAGCTATGCTTTTGGAGAAATGCCTACTTAGGTAAAATTAACTTTGCCAACTTTGTCTTTTCAGAAACAGACTTCCTGGTGCCAGGTATCAGTGGTATCTCATAGCGGCAATCAAGCTCGCCTAGAATAAAGGGAATTTACAAAGCCTAAGACATCATGCATTGGGCAAGGACTGTAAAAGTCATGAAACTTCTAATTACAAAAGTTATGACCGCTCAGAGGGAGAGGGGGTGGGGATTCGATCTTCCAGTAAATTGGACCCTATCTACAGGGAAGCCAAGGATTCCCCGAAGTCTCCCACTGGGAATGCCTAGGAGATAAGGGGAGGTGCACCCCTCCATTAGCTCTAAGGAATGTCATTGGAGAAGGTGTAGGAGAATGAGAATCCTTGTCACACCCTTCTCTAGGGGCTATGATAATGTGGGTGGACATTAGTGGGTCTCTGTGTCACAGGTTCTCCAAGACATCCACAGGTGGTCAATAAGGAAATCACAGCAGTCACATCTACCTGATTGCAACATCTCCAAGGAAAAGGATTTAAGCCAGGGCTTTGGGGGGTTACGTCGCCACACTCACCTAGAGTGTAGGCCCGCTCCCTGTCTGTGGGGGGTGAAGCTTTCTTAAATAAATCTTATCTTCTTTCACCTCTTTCTGTGTTGCAATTCTTTGCATTTACTCAGATCTCTGGGTTGCCACCACGCACGTCCGGCTTGCCGGCTCTGGCTGTGCTGCATCTCCCTGCACCTCTCTCCTCTCCATCCATCCACCCTCACCCTATCCGGACCCTAACAACAATAACTATAAATCTGGAGGGAAAGATATGTATAGAAGCAATTGTCTACAATTGAAAGTAACTTGGTATTATTCAAACTAGGTTGTTACAAGCTTAAGATGTTAATTGTAATTCTAAGAAAATCACTTTAAGATATAAAGAAAAGGAGAGATGGCAACCCGAATGGTACACTATCAAAACTCAACTAAAGTTTTAACAGCAATAATGGAGGAATAGAAGAGAAAGGGTAAGATTTCCAGAAAACAAGTATCTAAATGATAAAAGTTAATTCCTTCTTTATCAGTAATTACTTAATTACAAATAGATTAAACTCACTTATTAAAGGACACAGATAGGCAGATTGGATTTTTAAAAAACACCCAACTTTATGCTGTCTACAAAAGATTCACTTTAGATACAAAGATACAGGAATATTGAAAATGAAAAGACAGGAGAGGCATTCCATGCAAATAGTAACCAAGAGAGTTAGCGTGGCTGTATTATTGTCAGACAAAATACACTTTAAGTGTAACATAGTTTACAAAAGACAAAGAAGGGCATTATATTTTAATAAGAGGGTCAATTCAGCAAGATGCAACAATTATACAACCCCCAAAGTCCAAAATATATGAAACAAAGACATAAAATGCAGTTTGGGTTGTGGTCCCTTCCAAATATCATGTTGAAAGGTTATCATCAATGTTGAAGGATCATGGAAGCAGATGCCATGTGAATGGTTTGGTGCTATTCTTGCAGTAATGTTTCAGTTCTTTCTCTATTAGTACACAGGAGAGCTGATTGTTTAAAAAGCCTGGCACCTCTTCTCTCTCCTATCTCCATTTGTGCCATGTGTCACACCTGCTCCCCTGGCAGCTCCCCTTGCCTTCCACCACAAGTAAAGCTTTCTGAGGCCTCATCAGAAGCCGAGCAGATGTCAGTGCCATGCAGAACAGTGAGCCAAATAAGTCATTTTAAAATATAAATTACCCAGCAATTCTTTATAGCAATGCAAAACAGACTAATAAATGCCTATATGAGAAACTCAAAATGGATCAACGCTCTAAATGTAAGAGTTAAAATGAGAACACTCTTAAAAGAAAACATAGAGGAAAACTTTATCACATCAAATATGGCAGGGTTTTCTTGACTATGACACCAAAAGCCCAGGCAACAAAAGAAAAAATAAATAAACTAGACTTCATCAAGTTAAAAACTATTGTATGTTAAGGAACACTACAGGCAATGAAAAAGCAACCCCAAAAAATGGGAGAAAATATTTCAAAAAATATATCTGATAGGGGATTCATATTCAGAATATATAAGGAAATTCTATAGCTGTTAAACAGTCAATGGGTTAAAGAAGAAATTCTGCTGGGTGTGGTGGCTTGTGCCTGTAATCCTAGCACTTTGGGAAGCCAAAGTGAGAGGATTGCCTGAGCCCAGAAGTTCAAGACCAGCCTGGGCAACACAACGAGACCTCATCTCTACAATAAATCAAAAATGAGCTGATGTGGTGGCACATGTATGTAGTTCCTGCTACTTGGAAGGCTGAGGCAGAAGGATCACCTGAGCCCAGCAGGTGGAGGCTGCGGTAGCCATGATTGTGTCACTGTACTCCAGCCTGGATGACGGAGTGAGACTCTGACTCAAAAAGAAGAAGGCGAAGGAGAAGAATAAATCACAAAGGAAATTAGCAAATGCTTAGAAGTGAATTAAAATGAAAACAAATCATACTGAAGAGTATGGGACTCAGCAAAAGCAGTGCTAAGGGGCAAATTTATAGATGTAACGCTACATTAGTAAACAAGAAAGGTCTAAAATCAACAGCTCTACAATTTAAGGAAATAGAAAAAAGAACAAATGAAATCCAAAGCTAACAGAAGAAAATAAATAATAAGTATTAGAGCAGAGGAAAATAAAATAGAGAATTTAAAAACAATGGAGAAAAATCAACAAAATAACAAGTTAGTTCTGTGAAAAAAAGAGAAAAGACCCAAATTACTAAAATCAGAAGTGAAAGTGGGAACATTACCACTTATTCTATAGAGATAAACAGTATTATAAGTGAGTACAGTGAATAATTGCACACTAGCAAATTGGATAGCCTAGAGGAAATGGACAAATTCCTAGAAACATGAAACCTACCAAGTCTGAATCACAAAAAAATAAAAGATCTAAATAGATCCATAACAAGGAGATTAAATGTCATCAAAAACCCCCATCCTCCAAAAAATCCTTGGACCATATGAGTTCAGTGATAAACTGTACCAAATATTTAAAGAAGAACTAATACCAATTTTCCACTCCTCTAAAAAAAATGAAAGAAGCAAAAATACCTCCCAACTTATTCTATGAGGCCAGCATGGTTCTGATATGAAAGTCAGACAAGGAACTAAAAGAAAAGAAAATTACAGACATATCCTTTATGAACAGTGATGCAAATATCCTCAACAAAATACTAGCAAACTGACTTCAGCAGCATATTCAAAGGATTATACACCATGATCAAGTGAAATTTTTTCCCTGGAATGCAAAGATGGTTCAACAAAAATCAATTAATATAATACAGCATATTAAAAGGATGAAGAAAAAAAGACCACACCATCATCTCAACTGTTGGAGAAAAAGCACTTAACAAATGCCAACATTCTTACATGATAAAAACATTCAACAAACTGGGAATAGAAGGAAATTACCTCAACATCTATCCTGTATATGAAAAGCCTACAGCTAACATTATACTCGCTGTGAAAGACTCAAAACTCTTTCTACCTTTGCCACTTCTATTACATAATATTGGAAGTTCTTGCCAGATAAATTATATGAGAAAAGTATCATTCAAATTGAAAAATAAGTCAAATAATTTCTGTTCACAGATGATATGATCTTATACATAGAAAACACCAAAGATTCCACACACAAACTGCTAGAACCAACCAAAGAATTAAAAAACTAGCATTTTATAAAATCAACACACAAAAAATCAGTTGTGTTACCATACACTAACAATGAACAATCCAAAAAAGGAAACTAACAAAACAATGCCATTTACAATAGCATGAAAAAGAGTAAAATACTAAGGAATTAATGTAACTTGTACACTAAAAACTACAAAACACTGCTGAAAGACATTAAAGAAGAAAGAGATAGATGAAAAGACATCCTGTGTTCATAAATTGGAAGACTTAATGTTGTTAAGACATCAACACTACACTACCCAAATTGATCTAAAAGTTTGATGAAATCCCTATCAAAATTCATGTGGAATTTAAAAGACCCCGAGTAGTCAAACAAATCTTCAAAAAGAACAGGTGGGACATGGTGGCTCACATTTGTAATCCCAGCACTTTGGGAGGCCAAGGCAGGAAGATCACTTGAGCCCAGGAGTTCAAGACCAGCCTATGCTGCCTAGGTCTCTACGAAAATTTTTAAAAATTAGCTGGCCATCGTGGTGCATGCCTGTAGCCCTAGATACTTGGGAGGCTGAGGGAAAGGGTTGCCTGAACCTAGGAGTTCGAGTCTGTAGTGAGCCATGATGATGCCACTGCTCTCCAGCCTGGGCGACAGAATCAGATCTCCACTCAAAAAATAAAAATAATATTAAGAGGATGTACATAGGTTATATGCAAATATGACTGCATTTTATATTAGGGACTGACACCTCCACTGAGGTCCTAGAACGAGTAAACCCCGGGCCGACTTTAGTTTAGTGTATTGAGTGGGGTTTCCAACAGAGGGCAGTAAAGACCCTGGGGAAGAGGAACCAGGAGGGCTGGCAGTGGCTTTCACTCACTTTGGCGACGTTCTCACCATTGAGCAGTTTCTGAGGGAGTCTTGAGTACACCATGCCCACGTTGTTCACTGAGTGAGAGCAGAAAGACTGTATCACTCCAGCAGTGCCAGGAAACAGGGTGGGAGAAAGGGTGACCATGAGGGGGCTTTCAGCATGGCTGCAGCCTAGGGTGGGCTGCCCCACGCAGACATGGGGACACACCCAGCACTCCAATCTCCAGGTCCTGCAGTTCTGCCTCGATGGCTTCGTAGATCTCCAAGCCCCCAGTGAAGTCGGCCACGATGACGCGTGTGTTCCTACCATGAAGCCGCTCTGGAAAGAGGGGGGAGAGAGAGTTGACTCCTCAGCCCAGAACAGTCCCACCCCTCGTCCCCTCCCCACCACCGGCCCCTGTCCCTGTCCCTTGCCAGCCCCACCCCAGTCCCAGACTCTGCTGTTGTCTGGACACCAGCTCTGGTCCTTGACCCCGACCCTGCCCAGACCCTGACTCCGACCCCAGCCCCACGCCCCAGTCCCCGTCCTGGCACGCCCCCAGCCTGGTGCTTCTGGCTCCCACCTATCTCCTTGGCCTCTAGCTCCAACTTGCTGAGGCTGCGACTAATGAGGACAATGTTCAGGCCTCTCTGGGCGAGCTGCAGAGGATTCATTCATTCGTTTCTTCACGAAGTAACACGTGTCGGCTGTATCCCGACAGCGGATTACACAGTGTCATAGGCACTGTGGATACTGAGGGGAACAAAAGACAGAAACAAAAGCCTGCCCTCGTGGGGCATGCGGGAGTATCCAGGGAGCCACGACAGCAATGCAAAGGCCCTGTCTGGACGCTTAGAGGACAGCATGGAGTCTAGCGTGCACTCAGGGAGGCTGGTTGAACGCTAGTTCAGCGAGGTGGACAGGGGACCAGATGACAGCATCTCCAATGCCCCAGTAGAGACTTTGGTTTTTCTCCTAAGGGATATAAAATCCAATAATCCTTAGGCCAATGTGGTAGTGCACACCTGAAGTCCCAGCTACTCAGGAGGCTGAGCTGGGAGGAACTTGAGCCCTTGAAGCCGAGGTTGTAGTGAGCTATGATTTTGCCACTGCACTCCATCCTGGTCGACAGAGCAAGACTCTCTCTCAAAAAAATCCAGTAATTTAAGTGTTTGTTCCTTCCTTTACTCATATATTCACTCAAAATGTGTTTAGATGATGCTGGGGACACAGGATGTACTGTGACAGGTCCCCCATGAGTCTACTTAAGGCTGTATGTGTACTACCTGAACCCTGAAGAACAAGCGGTGAGCCAAGGCCACAGTGCCCAGCCAAGGAGCAGGTGTCTCTGAGACTCAAACATCCCAGGGCCTGTCTGGGAACATACTGTGAAAACCAGTCTCATCACACATACAGAGCTGGAAAAGAGACAGAGAATTAGGTTAAAAGTAGTTTAGAAAGTGGTGGCGGGTGGGTCTCCAGACTGGACAAATATCTAAGTCCAAATAAATTATCTACTAGCCAAGCTGGACTTGTCCAAGACATTCTTTGGTCTCTTGGCTCCTTCTCAGTTTGGGGGGCACATTCTTCCTATTTGGTCCCACACATTTGTGGAGGGGGGTTGGTCAGCTTTTTAGTGCATGTCTGACCCTCTCAGCCTGCATATCTGAGGGTCATGTGTGATAGGGACTGGGCGTCCAACGGTTTTGGAGGGAGGCTGTGCTGGAACATCTCAACTGCTCCATGTATCTGAGAGGCAGATCCTAAGAGATGGTGTGAAGAGCGTTCATTCATTCATTCATTGATTCAGCAAGCCCTTTGCCATCTACTTTGTGGTGGCTCTAGAGTAGGTGGCACTGGCCAAAGTAGCCCAACCCTGTCCTGAGGGGCCTCACTGTCCAGTGGGGGTGAGAGACCAGTCTGCAGACAGTGATGGCCAGAGTGGATATCATTACCCAGCGACTGGCCTCTAGCCAAAGATAACGTCCCCTCCCCCCACACCACACTTCTCCTTCCACTTCCCACCAGCTCCTCCCCACTTCTTGTCTACTCCAGGACAGCAGCAGGGCTTTTCTCCCATCTTCTCCTTGGAGCACGACTTCTCCCTCTTCTGGAGTTTCCTCATCAGCGTACACACCCGCCGTGATCACCCCATCTCCCATCCAGGGACTTCCCCATTTCGGACCATCCCTGTTCTTCACTCAACATTCCAAGAAAGGACGATCTCGCTGGCTCTTCTCCCATGCCCACTCCACTCTGGTCAGGTCCCACCCCTGACACTTGTCTCTCCTCGCCACAACATATGCTCCAGGAGGGCAGGACTTTTTGGTTTCTTTGAATGCATTTTGTTCACGGCTACGTCCAAAGTACCTGGTAGGTGCCTGGCACACAGTAGGTGGCCAATAAATACGGGAAAATGGGAAAACAGGAGGCTTAGATGTGCACTGAAAATACCCGCTTGAGGGGGGCTTCCTGGAGGAGTGACCCTCTGAGAGGACCAGATAAAGCACCCAATTCTCAGTGCACCAGGGGTGGATGACGACAGACAGACCAGAGAGGCTCCCTTGGCCCCAAGACTCCACGCGCAAACTCACCTCGTGTGCGTAGGCCTTGCCAATGCCGCTGGTGGCTCCTGTCACTACTGGGGGGTGGGGAGAAAGAGGACGGGCAGGAGGGGGCGGCCTCCTCTCCCGCAGGCTCTGTCCGGGTGCCCAGGCCCAACCTCAGCCCGCCCAGACGCCTTGCCCTCATCCCTCCTCTAGCCGGGTCTCTGACACCTGCTCCCCTCACCTGGACCGGTTGGGGACCTCATGCCTCCCCTCCCCTGGTGGCCCCAGCCTTCACCTCTCTCGCCTCCCGCAGTGACCCGACCCCCGCCCTGCTTGGGGACTGTCACCTGGCATCTCCCGGCTCCTCCGTCCCCCACCCCGGTCGCCCCTCACCTGCCCAGGCTCCGTGCGCCCGGAGCCAGGGGGCGCCCCGGCGCGCCCGGGGCAGCAGGTAGACGTAGACGCCGCGGCCCAGCTCCCAGGTCGCCCGCAGCAGCAGCCACGCGGCGGCGACGGCCCCCAGCACGCTCAGGGGGCCCCACTCGGGCTCCATGGCAGCCCTCGCCTACCGCCCCCCAGGCCCAGGGCCAGGTCTAGGAGGCTGCCTCGAGGGACCGCTTTTTGACCCCGGGCTTGCCCCTCCCACAGGGCGAGTCCAGCATTCCGCCCCGCCCCTCACTCGGCCACGCCCCCGGCTTTGGGCTAACCCGACAAGCCACGCCCACCGACGGACCCTCGCTTTAAAGGTAGAATAGATAAACAGTAATGGTCAACTGGTTTTTGTTTATTGTGGAACTTACGGTTATTGGTTAATTTTTTTGTGTGTGCTTTATTGTGGAGCTAATAGCAAATGTTTGAAAGTTGGTTAGTAGGTTTTTTATAGTCTTTGTTGTGGTCAGTAAATGTTTTGGTAAAATTTTGTTTTGAGGTCACTTATTTTAGTACAATTTATTTAATTGCACCACATATTTCTCCATAGTTTATGGCAGATTACTCATTAAAAAAAAGAGAAATTCATGTATGATCAAGCTGGCTAAAATTTGAAAGGGGTTATTTAGTTTTCTATAAATTAAGCCCACTGAAGCTGGGCCAGAATCTAGGCCCCTATGTCAGAATAACCGAGATTTTAAGAACATTTATTGATCAGTCCTTTAATTTAAAAAAAATTGTAGAGGATTATATAAGATTGATAAAAATCTTAACTTATTTTCCATACTAATTTAAATTAGGTAGATTTGTTTATAAATTTTATTAAAATTAACTTTGATGTTAATAATACACTCATGCAAAAGAATTTACTTTCTCTTTTGAACAAGATGCTTATGTAATTTCAAGAGATGAATGATTTTTGTTTACCTTTTGAGTAAACTGCAATTTAAAAAAATAATAGGCAAGAGAGACAGATTCAGTTGGCCCAGACTGTCTTTCTTTCTTTCTTTCTTTCTTTCTTTCTTTCTTTCTTTCTTTCTTTCTTTCTTTCTTTCTTTCTTTCTTTCTTTCTTTCTTTCTTTCTTTCTTTCTTTCTTTCTTTCTTTCTTTCTTTCTTTCTTTCTTTCTTTCTTTCTTTCTTTCTTTCTTTCTTTCTTTCTTTCTTTCTTTCTTTCTTTCTTTCTTTCTTTCTTTCTTTCTTTCTTTCTTTCTTTCTTTCTTTCTTTCTTTCTTTCTTTCTTTCTTTCTTTCTTTCTTTCTTTTTTTGAGTTGGAGTCTCACTCTGTCACCCAGACTGGAGTGCAATG
>NW_007252256.1:78138-97788 GCF_000164805.1 Carlito syrichta | reverse complement strand
TTTTTTTTTTATTGTAGAGATGAGGTCTCCCAGCCCAGGTGGGTCTCAAACCCGTGGGCTCAGGCAATCCACTCACCTCAGCCTCCTAAAGGCACGGGATTACAGGCTGAACCACCGAGCCTGGCTGGTTTTTGCTTTTTAAAAATAATTGAATTATCATTTTGGTTAAATGAATGATTCTATAGTCACTGTGATCCTATTTTGTGATATCAAAGGTTTTTTTTGACAAACTTTTCAAAATCAAAATTTCCACTTTTGAATTCAGTCTTGTTGCCCTCATTAGCTTATAGATGTTAGGTTTCACTGAAGTCCAAAGGAAACATATTTGGCCAATTTGGTATGGTTAAATCATGCTGGGAGCATTGTCAAATGTAAAAGGTTATCCAGGTGCAGTGGTTCGTGCCTGTCATCCCAGCACTTTGGGAGGCGGAGGCAAGAGGATTGCCTGAGTCCAGGTTCGAGACCAGCCTGGGCAACTGGGTGAGACCTCGTCTCTACAATAAATCAAAAAATAAACTGGGCATTGTGACGCTTCCTGTAGTTCCAGCTACTTGAAATGCTGAGGTGGAAGGATTGCCTATACCCAGCAGGTTGAAGCTGTGGTGGCCGTGAAGGTGCCACTGCACTCCAGCCTGGGTGACAGAGTGAGACACCAACTCAAGAAAAAAAAGGATGTTTAATTTTCTTTAGGGTATATCTATATGTGTTATTGGTATGTGTTCCAAAATTATATAGCAGTCTTATAACTTTGATATGACTTAGTGTAAGTTATTAGTAATAATTATTATTCTGTTAAGTAGTATGCCACGAAGTAATTAAATTTTCTTGTTAATTGTCTTTGATGAAATTTAAGACTTTGTTCACTATTATTGCTCTGCTTTAATCTTTTTTAAAAGGTAGTTTGTAATAAACTAAAAGACTCTGACAGTTGCTCTTCAACACAGCTTTCTAACAATTTTGGAGGTTGTGCCAATGGACTAGGAATGAAAAAAACTTCCAAGACTCTTATTGAAGAGTGAGTTGTTCATGGAGATCGCTAACACAATTGTGGAACAGAACAAGAGTTAATTGTATGGACTGAACAAACAGAAGACTAAAATAATTTTTCATATTATCTGAAGCACTGTTGATTCTTTTTGTTGATGTTTTTCAACATCAAGAAAACCTTTTTCTTTTGAGCTATTTACAAAGTTTTAGACAAGTGAGTAAATTAATGCTCTGGTGAACAAAATTTGAAGCATATTTCTCTATCTGATTACTTCAGAATTTGGAAACTGCTTGTGAGTATTTACTTATGACAAGATCGTTATTTGCTTTACAAACACAGCACTACCAACACCTCCCTTCTTCCTCCTCATCTGGTCAGTTATCTCCAGGTAATAGGGCAGGTCTCTGGTGGCCTCCTAAAGGCACTGTGGCCCCTTTGTGGGTTCTGGTCAGGTCTCCTAGGTGATATAGGGAGACTCTCTGGACAAGGAGACATATCTCCAAATGGACGGAGAAGAGGGACTTTTTGGGAATGCTTCTGGTCTGATTCTGACCTGGCTCTTGTCTTTAGACAAGCTTAACTTTCTCAATCAAGTAACAACTAAAGAATTCCTGCAACCCATCTAGGAGATGTTCCAAATCTTTGGCTCAACCAATGTATACCTTCCATGTATTGGTTTATGATTTTACCTGCAATTTCTGTCTCCCTGAAAACCAAACTAGAACCTGACCTCCTCAGGTGCACTTTCTCAGGGCCTCTTGAGATGGTGTTCTCCAGGCTACGGTCGCTCATGCTGACTCAGAATAAATCTCTTTAAAATATTGTAACAGAATTTGGCTGGGCACAGTGGCTCATGCCTGTTTTCCCAGCACTATGGGAGGCTGAGGCAAGAGGACTCCTTGAGCCCAGGAGTTCAAAACTAGCCTTAACAACAAACATAGTGAGACTTTGTCTTTACAAAAAATACAATAAGTAACCAGGCATGGTGGCACAAACCTGTAGTCCAGCTACTTGGGAGGCTAGGGAGGAAGGATCGCCCAGCCCAGGATGTCAAAGCTGTGATAAGCTATGATCGTGTCACTACACCCCAGTCTGGACAAGAGAGTGAGACTGATTCAAAAAATTATAGTATATATTTTAGAGAGTTTGTTTTTTCCATGAACAAGGGAATGTATTTTAAATTCTTATTGCAGCAAAATGTGTGTCATTCACATAGCAAACAGTGTTTAATTTCAAAAAATTTGGAGTTGTTTCAAAGTTACATAACACTGGAGAAGAAATAAATCTTTCAGGTGGAGGTGAGAGAATTGCCTGAGCCCAGAGATTTGAGACCAGCCTGGGCAACTTGGTGAGACCTCGTCTCTACAATAAACAAAAAAATTAGTCAGGTGTAATGGCACATGCCTGTAGTTCCAGCTACTTGGAAGGATACCCTGAGCCAAGCAGGTCGAGACTGCAGTGGCCGTGTCTGTGAGAGAGCATGTTCATTGCCACTGCATCCAGCCTGGGCAGCAATGAACATGCTCTCACACACCTTGGGGCTCCTGTGAGGACCTCAACACCCACATCCTCACAGCTGACGGAGACTTTGTGGCCTTTTCGCAGGGATCCACCTCCTTCTGTGTGTAGGGACTCTCACTTTGCAAACTGACCAGGCAGGGTGCTCTTAGAGACGCCCTCAGTCTCCTGAAGACACTGGCTGGGTGAGGCTACACAGTCTTCTGACCTAAACCTCAGTGGGCAGTGACAACTGTCACTTAGGACATGGGCGACCTCAGGGCACTCAAAAAGTCACTCCAAAATATGCCTGCAGGCAGTTTGGTCCATCCATCCCTCCCCCCAAAACAAAAATACAGTGATGTCATTCCTGGGGGCAGCTGGCAACTGTCACCTCCCTGCTGATGGGGAACCACATGATACCTTGCAGCTACGACATGATTTCAAAGCCTCTCAGACACTCCCTTACACAACCCAGGCTCACTTCTATTTTGGGACGGCTCCTAAAATAAAATTTTTTTCTTTTCTTTTTCTTTTTTTGAGACAGGGTCTTACTCCATTGCCCAGGCTAGAGTGTAGTGGCAAGATCATAGTTCATTGCTGCCTCGAACTCCTAGGCTCAAGCGATCCTCCTGCCTTAGCTTCCCAAGAAACTGGGACTGCTGGTGTGAGCCACCACATCAGGCTGATTTTCTTTAAATGTTATTTTTTTATAGAGATAGGGTCTCGCTGTGTTGCCCAGGCTGGTTTTAAACTCCTGAACACAGGCAATCCTTCTGCCCTGGCTAACCAAAGTAGATTACAGGTATGAACCACCATGCCCAGCCTCATCTTCTTTTAAGAAACAGAAGGAAGGTGCTATGGCTTGAATGTTTATGTCACTTCCAGAATTCATGTTGAAACTCAACCCCCCAGGTTGGCATTTGCTATATCTTGTCACCTGTCATGTTGACATCTGCGTGTCTTCTGGTTCCGTGTGTCTCTGTCAGTCGGGAGGAGCAGAATAGACTGTAAAGTGTCTGATAAGAAGACCTGAAGTTCAGCTTCGGCAGCTAGAAGGCTTGGTTATGTCACCTGACCAAGTTAGTCCAGGATTTTTTAGTTTACCCATCTGTGGGGGGTGGTGAGAAATAGAATTATCTTTTTGGAGGTGGGCCCCTTGGAGTACATTCTGAATTTGTTCCTCCAGATCAAGTGGTCAACTAAAGTTTTCACCGGGAAGTTTGTTTTTTCTGAGTTGAAGTCTCTGCTGCTCATGGCCACCCTAGCCTCGACCTGCTGGGCTCTGGTGCTCCTTCCGCCTCAGTCTTCCAAGTAGGTGGAACTACAGGCGCGTGCTATCACGCCCGGCTCATTTTTTGATTCATTGTAGGGATGAGGTCTCTCCAAGTTGCCCAGACTGGTCACAAACTCCTGGGCTCAGGCAGTCCTCTTGCCTCGGCCTCCCAAAGTGCTGGGATTATAGGCTTGAGCCACCGAACCTGGTTATCGGGAAGTTTTGAGAAGATTGTGTCATGATTTGCAGAAGAAACATCCCGAGTTGTGACAAATGGGTGACTGGCTCTTCTGCCACAACAAAACACCTGCCCACACTACACTGTTCAGCAGTTTTTGACCAAATATGACATAACCTCTTGCCCCACCCTCCCTATTCACCTGATCTCATCTTGAATGACTTTTTTTTTTTGCTTCCTGGGATGAAAAATGTCCTTAAAGGGAAACCTTTTGCCGATGTGGAAGAGGTGAAACAAAAATGGTAGAAGCACTGAAAGGCATCAAAATGGATGAGTTCAAAAACTGTTCTGAGCAGTGGGAAGAGCGTCACAACAGGTGTATTGCACCAAACGGAGAGGACGTTGAAGGTGACTGAGGTTTAAACACGTAAGGATGAATACATGAGGAGAGAGGTGTGATGGAAAGAGGGGAACTTTTCCAGAAGGGAGGGTCAGTCAGGGAACTCTTGGAAAGGTAAGGACTGACCTGCATCCTTGCGACTTAGCAACTTGGGTGACCTAGGAGGGAGCAGTGTGAGAGGAGGGGTGTGACAGAGGCCGATGTCAGCGGGAGTGGGCAGCCCTTTGGAGAAACAGAGCAGTGCAGGAGGAAGAAAGCTGAGGTCACTAGGAAGGGTTACTTTTGTTTTTTCAGAAAGGAGAGTGTTGAGCAACCAACTTTAGGCTCTAATTCAAAAGGAATTGGGATGCCAGAAAGATCTCTGATGAGAACAGAGATTCTGCCCCCAGGAGTCCTGGCCAAGAGGAGAACAAGCCCTGTGGAGGTGTTTTCCCCTCTCCCTTCCCAGACTGACGCTGCAGGCTTTATCTGGACTTGCTCTGCTGGACATCTGTCACCAGCTGCACTGCAGTGGGGGATGTCACCTCACAGGGAACTCAGGTACTGGCTCCAGAAAGCCTTCATCTGCCCTGACTCCTTGATCCCTGGGGCTGGAAACCCCTTCAGCTTGGGGTATGATGACTTTATTTTGCTTACCGTGGAGGGGGACGCAGAGAGGGTCACGTACTGTCTAGGCTGCATGTCCGCTTGATCCTGAGAGAGACTGCAGGGCAGCTGGCAGGCCTGCAGAGACAGACCCAAGCCAGGAAGGAGTGCGCCCGGGGAGGTAGGACCCTGTCGCACCATTGGACTTTTCCCTGGCCAGCAGCCAATGGACGTCTTCTATCTACATGATGGAGATCTTTGGCAGAAGGGAAGCTGTTTTGGATTAAGCGGTGACTGTTTAGGAAGGGGACGGAAATGAAGGAGAAGAGAGGTGGGATTTTCTAAGGTGGGATATAATACTAAATAAGGTCCCTGTGGCCAATATGACCTCACAGCCCAGAGACCCTTCTGGGTCTGCAGTACGTGAGATGGCAGAAGAACAGGACGCACAGCTCAAGGCAGTGTGGCTGTGGAAGAGGGAGGGAGGCATGGTGAAGTCCTACTGTGTGCCTACTAAGAGGGCCTACTCTGTGCCAGGTGCCCAATGTGTGGTGACTCACTGATCCTCAAAGCAACTGAGGTCGAGGAAACTGTCTCCACTTCACAGATGGGCATGCTGACCCTGGTTACGCCCAAGGTCACACACTTGCAGAGAGGCAGATGTACCTCCCAAGGTCCTGCCATGACTCTGACGAGGTTTGCCCTGGGTACAGGCTCAAAGACTTGTTTCTCTTTTTTCAGGGCAGCATGCATCCATGCTATGGATTGAATGTCTGTGTCCCCCAGAATTCATGTACTGAAACCTGATCCCAAGAAGATAGGGCCTTGGGGAGGTGATTAGATCATGAGAGAGGAGCCCTCAGGAATGGGATGCTGCCCTTATGAAAGGAGTCCAGAGAGTTCTCTCTCGCCTTCCATCATCTGAAGACACAGATAGGAAAAGGGCCCTCACTGCAACCTAACCAAACTGACACGCTGATCTCAGACTTCCAGCCTCCAGCACTGTGAGAAATAAATTTCTGTTGTTCATAAGCTAAAAAAAACCCCCCACAATTTTAACAAATTCTGGTTTCTTTTGGGTCCCTCCTCGTATAATCCTTGGTGCTTGGCAGCTCAATTAGGGCAGCGGTTAAGCTACTCCAGTTTACACAGGGCTGGCTTGTGAGCCAAACATCACATCCTGCAACTGGGCAAGCATTTGTACCATGGGAGTCAGGTACCTTCTGTGACCTTCGTGACAGGCTTGAGGATGCCACCTGTGGAACTGCACCACAGGGCTTGATGGCAATGTTGCCTTGTCATGCCAGTAAGATAGGTCCTGGACTGCACCTACTTTCAGTGCACAGGGGAACATTCTCTTCGGATGAATTCTCCTGAACAAAGAATAGCCCTCGAGTTCCCACAGAGGTTTTCTCATGTCCAGTTAATTCCCAGAGAGGAGTAGAGAGAGACTGTGTTCTTGGTCGTGGATGCCAGACCCTGTTAGTCATCCATGTTCTGTAGTTGTTCGACCAGATGTTCACCTTGCCAGGAATGAACATCAGCTCAGATTCTTTTGCATGATCTAGATGTTGACACAACCAGCCATCAGATTGATTAGTTATCATGGCTAGCATTTGGACAACTGGAGTTACGGAGGGGCGAGTCTGTACTTGGCCTGTTGAGAAAACAGTAAATGGTAATACAAGGCCTGACAATGAAGTTCGCCAACTTGCCACTGTGGGCTAACATTGGCAGCATTGTACAAACAACTCGGCAACATTTCATAACTTTGGTGTATCAGCATCTCACAGCTGAGTTCGTGATGATGTGTGGTGGTGACATGTTCACTGAGGGGCATTCATTATTTCTTTTTTTTGTTTTGTTTTGTTTTGTTTTTTTGAGTTGGAGTCTCACTCTGTCGCCCAGACTGGAGTGCAGTGGCCACTCCTGGCCACCACAGCCTCGACCTGCTGGGCTCCGGTGATCCTTCCGCCTCAGTCTTCCAAGTAGCTGGAACTACAGGCGCGTGCGCTACCAAGCCCAGCTAATTTTTGATTTATTGTAGAGATGAGGTCTTGCCAAGTTGCCCAGGCGGGTCTCGAACCCACGGGCTCAGGCAATTCACTCACCTCAGCCTCCCAAAGGCGCGGGATTACAGGCTGAGTCACCAAGCCTGGCTGGCATTCATTATTGTTGCACATTTTTGTGTGCCATCGCGAGAATTAGAGCAATGAACGGACACTATATTTCTTGTTAAACTTGGTAAGAGTGGAAGTGAAATCAGGGACATGTTAGTCCAAGGTTATGGGGATAATGCCGTGAAGAAAATGGCAGTGTACAAATGGATTAAGTGTTTTTTTGAAGAGAGAGAAAGTGTCGCTGATGAAGAGGGGTAAGGACGGCCAGCAATGAGCAGACCTGATGAAAACATTGCAAAAATTCATAGAATTGTGCATCAAAATCGTTGCCTGACAGTGAGAAGCATAGCAGACCAAATAAACATCTGTAGAGACACAGTTAAAAAAAAACCTTAACTGAAAATCTTGGCATGAGAAACGTGTGTGCAAAATGGTCCTGAAGGAGCTCTTGAATTGCAACAATGCACCAGCTCACACAGTGCTGTCTGTGAGGAAGTTTTTAGCCAATAAACAAATAACTGTCTTAGAACACTCTTCCTACTCACCTGATCTAGCTCTCAGTGACTTTTTTCTTGACCTGAAGATAAGGGAAATATTGAAAGGAAGACATTTGATGACATTCAGGACATCAAGGGTAATATGACAACAGCTCTGATGGCCATTTCAAAAAAGTTCCAAAATTGCTTTGACAGGTGGACTAGGCACTGGCATCGGTGCATAGCTTCCCAAGGGAAGTACTTCGAAGGTGACTGTAATGATATTCAGCAATGAGGAATGTAGCACTGTTTCTAGGGTGAGTTTGTGAACTTAATTGTTAGAACTCATGAGAGTGAAACACAGTTTGAAAGAAAGCCCATAGTGGCCGGGTGTGGTGACTCATATCTGTAATTCCAGCACTTTAACAGGCCAAGGTTGGAGGATCACTTGAGGCCAGGAGTTCAAGACCAACCTGGGCAAAATTGCAAGGCCCATCTTTACCCAAAAAAAGAAAAGAGGAGAAGGAGGAGGAGGAGAAGAAGAAGAAAAAGAAAAATCCCATAATCTCGAAAGAGTAGAATAGATTGAGATAGGCAGTCTCTAGTCAACTTTTCAATAAATGACTAATAAGAAGAGGAAAAGAAAGGAGAGATTCCATCAAAAGGGAAGGTGTTCTTGTTCGTTTGTTTTGTGAAGTGGAGAGTCTGAGAAGGGGAAGAAAATAGGTGGAAGCAAAATTCCTAGATCTAGAATCTTGGGAAAACTGTCTATTTTGTGATGTCATCTGCTTCTGGGACCTGGGAACTGACCCTGGAAATCCTTGGTTTAAGGATTGTAGGGATGGGCTTCTTTTTTTTTTTTTTTTTTTTTGAGTTGGAGTCTCACTCTGTCATCCAGACTGGAGTGCCGTGGCCGCTCCCGGCCACCGCAGCTTCGACCAGCTGGGCTCCGGCAATCCTTCCGCTTCAGCCTTCCAAGTAGCTGGAACTACAGGCGCGCGCTACCACGCCCAGCTAATTTTTGATTTATTGTAGAGATGAGGTCTCACCAAGTTGCCCAGGCGGGTCTTGAACCTGCTTGCCAAGTTGCCCAGGCTAGTCTCGAATCTGTGGGCTCAGACAATCCTCTCACCTCAGCCTCCCAAAATGCTGGGATTATAGGCTGAGCCACCGAGCCTGGCCGGGATGGGCTTCCAATTGTCCTAGAAGGATGCTCTAGGTCTAGGTCTGGTTTGGCACGGCTCACAGGAATCTAGAATTTTTTTTTTTTTGAGTTGTAGTCTCACTCTTGTCACCCAGGCTGTAGTGAAGTGGCATGTTCATGGCCACTGGAACCTCGATCTGTTGGGCTCAGGCGATCCTTCTGCTTCAGCCTTCCAAGTAGCTGGAACTACAGACGCACGCCACCATGGCAGGCTAGTTTTTGTGATTTATTGTAGAGACGAGATCTCACCAAGTTGCCCAGGGCTGTTCTCGAAACCCTGAGCTCAGGCAAGCCTCTTGTCTCAGCCTCCCAAAGTGCTGGCATTACAGGTTGAGCCACCGCACCCAGCCTATTACTTTTTAAAATTTTATTTTAAATGACCGTGCACGGTGGCTCACGCTTATAATTCCAGCACTTTGGGAGGCGGAGGTGGGAGGATTGCCTGAGCCCACAGATTTGAGACTAGCCTGGGCAACTTGGCGAGACCTCATGTCTACAATAAATAAAAAAATAAGCCGGGTGTGATGGGGTATGCCAGAAGGCTGAGGAGGAAGAATCACCTGAGCCCAGCAGATCGAGGCTGCGGTGGCTGTGAGCGTCCCACTGCACTCCATCCTGAGTGATAGAGTGAGATTCCAACTCAAAATAAACAAACAAACAAACAAATAAAGTAAACCTTATTTTATTTATTTTTGTGGAGCTGGGGCCTCGGTATTTGACCCAGGCTGGTTTCCAACTCCTGGCCTCAAGCAATGCTCCTGCCTCAGCCTCTCAAAGTGCTGAGATTATTGGCGTGAGCCACTGTGCCTGGCTGATATATTTTTTTAAGTTTTGATGGCAGTGTAGGTGATTTGCAGTGCTTCATAAAGTCCTTCCCATCTCAGTGACAGTGTGTGCTTTCTTCCAAAAACACTGATGTGCATGTGATCTCCCGACTGAAAGGGACTACAAGGCTTGCTCGATGGTAGAGGCCACACCCTTTTACCTGTTAATATGCGCCATGTGTACTGTTATTCCTGTATATAGGTAGTCATAGCATCCAATTGTTGACTCACATCAAGTGCTGGAATTACAGGCATGAGCCACCGTGTCTGACCCCGTTATTATATTTGCCCAGAAATTTTGTCTTCAGGGACTGTCACAAGAGAGAAGAAAGTCTGGGTTGTGTGAGGGGTGGTGTGAGAGTCCTCACGTACTTTGAAATCACACTACAGGCCGGGTGCAGTGGCTCAGTCTGTAATCCCAGCACTGGGAGGCCAAGGTGAGAGAATTGCCTGAGCCTGGGAGTTCAAGACCAGCCTGGGCAACTTGGTGAGACCTCAATCTCTACAATAAATCACAAAAATTAGCTGGGTGTGGCCACGTGCACCTGTAATTCCAACTACTTGGAAGACTGAGGCTTAAGGATCGCCTGAGCCCAGCAGGTCGAGGCTGCAGTGGCCGTGAGCATGCCACTTCACTTCAACCTGGGCAACATAGAGGACTCCAACTCAAAAAAAAAGGAAAGAAAAGAAAAGAAATCACACTACAGCTGCAAGGCATCATGTGGAAGGCATGGGGCTCCCTTCAGCAGGCAGGGCAATGGAGCAGCCAGATACAAAGCCTCACATGGTGTAAGATGAGGGCAGGGCTGGCTCATAGGGCCCTTGGGCAGGTGTCTGCTGCTGTGGAGGGGGGTGCTGTGTCTCATGAATGTGACACACGAATGTACACACAGCACGGGGAGTCCCGAGGTGACCTGGGGAGAATGATGGCAGAGTCCCGGCTTCCTGCATGGGGGCTGCAGCTGGCCCAGCTGCCTGCTGTCACAGGGCCCCATTGACAGGAGAAATATGCTCCGGGACACATCTGAGACACAAAGGATTGTTCTAGGATACCTGCAGCAATCTGGCTGTCCTCACAGCAACATAGGGGGGAAAGTTTGTGAAAATTCAGGAAGCTGGAAGCAGACTGTGTGGATGACGCCCATTTTAAGGCTTTCGAGGGATGGATGCCCCTGATAGCCAGCAAGTAGGGTCTGAGACTGCGTCTGGGAGGGGACATGTGGAAGCTTGGCAAGGGCAGAAAAGCAGGGCTACGGTCCGAGTAAACGCTCAGCTGCTACCTCTCAACGCTCATAAATTGAGAGACAGGAAACTGGCAAAAAGAAGTTTATTTCTGAACTCAGAACCTCGCACCTGGCGTTTTTGGAACCGGTCTGCTTGCCCCTTAGGTTCCACAGTCAGTTTTTAAAAGTTTAGAGTTCGGCCTGGCTCGGTGGCTCAGCCTATAATCCCAGCACTTTGGGAGGCCAAGGCCAGTGGATTGCCTGAACCCGCGTGTTCGAGACCAGCCCAGGCAACTTAGTGAGACCTCGTCTCTACAATTAATCCAAAAAATTAGCTGGGCGTGGTAGCGCATGCCTATAGTTCTGGCTACTTGGAAGGCTGAGGCGGAAGGATCACCGGAGCCCAGCAGGTCGAGGCTGCGGTGGCTGAGAGTGTGCCACTGCACTCCAGTCAGGGCGACAGAGTGAGACTCCAACTCAAAAAAAAAAAAAGTTTAGTGTTGCTGGCACCTATACATTGACTACGTGACTGATAGGGGATTGTGTGGATCTCAAGTTACAGTCACATTTTGTCAATAGTAATATTTATGGTCCAGATTTTCTGGCATCAGTTACCAGGGGTAGCTCACAGTTTCTCTTATCAGTAATACTAAACAGAGGGGTTGGTCAAGCTTGTCATAGAGTAAGGAAGTTAACAGAGTCTATCACAAAGTCAAACATTAATCACTACTTAGCAGTTATAACATGCAATTATAACATGCAACATGTTTTATAAATTACAAAGCTTTTGGGTGCCATATTTTCAAATCTATGACCACTGATAAAAGGGCATGATAGGGATTCATTTCTCTCAGTTGAGTGAACACAGTCTGCAAGAGGGGATTAAGGGTTTTTTAATGTGATTTAGCAGGAAATGTATAGGGGATAAGGGAAAATACTTTTCTTTGCTAATTCTCAGAAACATAGATACGTGCTGGCCTGCATCAGCACTCGTTATGTCTTTCTTTAAGGGTTGTGGCAATATGGACAGATTATAATGGATTTCCATATCAGCAGGACCACATGGGTGGAGTAGTTGGCTGTCCCCCAGACTGATATTGCTGTGTTTTTGTTTTGGGAGAGGAATGCACAAAATTGCTGCAGGCATATTTTGGGATGATTTTTTTTGTGTGTGAGAAGGTAGGATTTATTGAGAAAATAAAAAAGCTTCCAAAATGAGAGGGGACCTGAAGGGGTGACCTTGGGGTGATTATTTGAGTGCCCTGAAATTGTCCATGTCCTAAGTGACAGTTGTCATTACCCACTGAGGTTTAGGTCTGGCAGCTGCATGGCCTCATCCAGCCAGTGCCTTCAGGAGGATGAGGGGGTCTCTAAGAGCACCCTGCCTGGTCAGGCTGCAAAGTAAGAGTCCCCAACATACTAAAGGAGGTGGAGCCCTGGGAAAACATTGCAGAATCTACACCAGCTATGAGGATGTAGGTGTTGAGGGCCCTTCCAGGAGCCCCGAGGTGTGTGGGAGCATATTCCTTGCCTTCCTCTAAACATGAATGCCCGGAGTAATTGTGGATCAGGACATAATGGGATCAAGAAGGAAACTGGACAGAGGTAAGTGACAGTAAACCAGGCTGCGTCGGTGAGAACTGAGGTGAAAATATTGGTTAGAGTAGAGACTGCAGGGTGGCAAGACATGATACAGGAGCCACTATTTGACCCTTGGATTTTGCAAAATTTGATGGATTCTATTCCTTTCTGAATCAACTCCACACCCCCCTCATTTTTTACTGACACGATGGGAGTATCACGGGGTGAGGAAGTTAAGATAAGAATGTTCTGCAATAAGAGAGATTGGATTGAAGTTTCACGTTCTCAATATGTATCTGGAGAGACAGAGTATTGCATTGCTGATTGGTAAGGTTTATTACTTTCTGGGCAAGTTTTCCAAGTTATGTATGCGTTATGTACAGGTTACATAACCTCATTTTCATGTGAGGCCAAAGACTAACTGGGACATGTTTCAAGCTTACGTCCTCTTCAGAGGATTTAAACTAAGATGGGTCTCCATTAGGGAACACAGGAAGTGTGAGCTTTCGACTGAGGACAGGGAACTAGAACTCCATTTTTATTACACTATACAAGGAGGGACCCCCCCAAAAAAAACTGGAATTGTTTTTTGGAGGCTGGTCTCTTGTAGTACAGCCTTTTCCTGCTAGGTAAGTGGTCAAGGAACCCATTGGCATCAGGGTACCAGCTAGCATAGTTGTGAGAGGCTACACTCAGCTTCAGTGATTTTTTTTGGAGTTTGTTTTTTTTTTTTGAGTTGGAGTCTCACTCTGTTGCCAGACTGGAGTGCAATGGCCGCTCCTGGCCACCGCAGCCTCAACCTGCTGGGCTCCAACGATCCTTCCGCCTCGGCCTTCCAAGTAGCTGGAACTACAGGCACTCGCTACCACGCCCAGCTAATTTTTTGATTTATTGTAGAGATGAGGTCTCGCCAGGTTGCCCAGGCAGGTCTTGAACCCGTGGGCTCAGGCAATTCACTCACCTCAGCCTCCCAAAGCGCTGGGATTACAGGCTGAGCCACCAAGTCTGGCTTTTGGAGATTTTTTTTTAATGCTTTTGCCCATTTCATGATGGATGATTTACAAGAGCACCTGTGCACACCATGCTGGGTTCAGCAGTTTTTTGTTTTTGTTTTTGCTTTTCAGTGTGAGTCTTACTCTGTCGCCCAGGCTAGAGTGCAGTGGCACGCTCACGGCCACTGCAACCTCGACCTGTTGGGCTGCAATCCTTCTGCCTCAGCCTTCCAAGTAGCTGGAATTACATGCACATGCCACCACACCCGGCTAATTTTTTTATTTATTGTAAAGATGAGGTCTCAAAAGTTGCCTAGGCTGGTCTTGAGCCCATGGGCTCAGGCAATCCTCTCACCTCAGCCTCCCAAAGTGCTGGGATTATAGGCATAAGCCACCGCGCTCGGCCTTGCATTCAGCAGTTTTTGACCAAAAACAGGATCATCCTCGTGCCCCACGCCTCTATTCATCTGATTTCACCCTGAGTGAGTTTTTTGGTTGTTTTCCCAGATGAAAAAGTCCTCAAAGGGAAACATTTTGTAGATGTGGGAGAGGTGAAACCAAAAATGACAGAAGAACTAAAAGCCATCAAAACTGATGAGTTCAAAAACTGTTGTGAGCAGTGGAGAAAGCTTCTTGGAGAGGTGTTGTATATCAAATGGAGAGTGCTTTGAAAGTGACTGAAGCGTAAGCCTGTCAGAATAAATACACAATATTTTATAAATAAATTTCTGTTTTCTCTGGGTCCCCCTCGTACGGTGGCATTGATTTTAATATAACAAATTCCTACATAAGATTTGTGGGGTGAGGAATCAGAAACAAGAAAGATCTTGTGGGTGTTAAAAGAACCTAAGGTGGCCTGAGATATAAATAATAAAATAGAGAATCAGAGAGACACCGACAGCTTGAATGGAACTAGATCTAGGTAGGGTAAAGATTACCCTCTGCACAAATGGTAGAAAAAGTTGCTCCCGTGCCAATTATGAAATACACTTCACTTTTAGGTCTTTGATTCACTTAGAGTTGATTTTTCTTTATGGTGATAGGTAGGGATCCTGTTTCACTCTTCCACATGTGGTCAGTCAGTTTTCCCAGCACCATTTACTGAATAGGTTCTTCTCTCCCCAGTGATTGTTGGTGGAGACTGTCGAAAATTAGTTGGTTAAAAATTGAGGTGGACTCTATTCTGTTCCATTGGTCTATGTGCCAGTTCTTGTACCAATACCAGGCTGTTTTGATTATAGTAGCCTTATACTAAAGTTTAAAGTCTGGGAGTCTGACCCCCCCGCCTTTGTTCCTTTGACTGATAATTGTTTTGGCTATTCATGGTCGTTTATGTTTCCATATGAATTTCTGTATTGTCGTTTCCTGAACTGAGAATGATGTTGGTAAATTAGTGGGTATTGCATTGAAAGTGTAGATTGCCTTGGGTAGGATAGACAGGTTAACAATGTTGATTCTTCCAATCCATGAGCATGGAATATATTCCCATTTGTTTGTGTCTTCTTTGATTTCTTTGAGCAGTGTTTTATAGTTTTTATTATAAAGATCTTTCACTTTTCTACTTAGGAAGCTGCTGAGGTATTTCAATATTTTTGTGGCTATTGTGAATAAGATTGTCCTTTTTATTTGGTTCCCTGCCTGTTTGTTGGTGGTGATGACCACTTATGTACCTAATCCTGAACTGAACACCACATCATTAAGATAAAAATAATAAATAAAAAAGCCGGGCTCGGTGGCTCAGCCTATAATCCCACGCCTTTGGGAGGCTGAGGTGAGTGAATTGCCCGAGCCCACGGGTTCGGGACCCGCCTGGGCAGCGAGACCTCATTTCTACAATAAATCAAAAAATCAACCGGGCGTGGTAGCGCATGCCTGTAATTCCGGCTACTTGGAAGGCTGAGGCGGAAGGATTGCTTGAGCCCAGCAGGTCGAGGCTGTGGTGGCCAGGAGTGGCCACTGCACTCCAGTCTGGGCGACAGAGTGAGACTCCAACTCAAAATAAAAATTAAAAAAATAAATAAATAAATAAGAAATCTGTTTCCTAACTGGGTGTGAGGCCCATGCCTATAATTTCAGCACTTTGGGAGGCTGAGGCTGGAAGAGCACTTGAGACCAGGAGTTCAAGACTAGCCTGGGAAACATAGCGAGGCCCCATTTCTACAAAAGATATGTATTTTTTAGCTGTGCGTGGTGGTAATCATCAATAGTCCCAATTCTTTGCCTGTCACAATCGGATAATAAATATGTTGCTTGTCACTTTGTATCTGGGTTGCTAGTCTGCTAGTTAGCCCCACCAAATGTAAGCCCTAACCTGTGTATCCCAGCTGGAGGAAACCAGACAACATTCTCGCTAGGTACAAAGTCAAGCTCTTAGGACACATAATGGAATGAAAGGGGAATTTCATCTTTTTTCTTTACTTTTTTTTTTTTTTTTTTTTGGTGACCCATAGCAAAGTTTGTTTAGCGAGATGCTGGTGATCCAGTGAGAACTATAAACCTACCCATCTGTGAGGCCAGCTCGAATGACAGACTTATGGGAACGGTGACTGTGTTCTACAAAATCCTTCTCTTTCTATGACAAGCAATGCAAAAGATAGAGCCAGAAAGAAAATGATAGCCATTTCTGGGAGGAAGACTCCATTAGAACCAACAACACTCACGGCAAAAATCACAAGAGTTGCTATCCCCTAAGTCTAGTTCGTACAAACATTTTCTCCTGCTCATCTATATGTGGAAAGGAAAAAGGCAGGGAGAGACTCTCACAGCTAAGCACGATCGGACCCCACAGGCAGAGATTAGCAATCCCGTGCCTTTGGGAGGCTGAGGTGAGTGGATTGCCTGAGCCTGCGGGTTCGAGACCCGCCTGGGCAGGCAAGACCTCACCTCTACAATAAATAAATTTTTAAAAAATTAGCTGGGTGTGGTAGCACGCGCCTGTAGTTCCTGCTACTCGGAAGGCTGAGGCGGAAGGGTCGCCGGAGCCCAGCAGGTGGAGGCTGCGGTGGCCAGAAGCGGCCACTGCACTCCAGTCTGGGCGACAGTGAGACTCCAACTCAAAAAAAAGAATTTTTTATGTCTTTTTGTTTGCTTGTTTTTGTTTGTTTTTAGACAAAGTTTGTTAGAGAAAGAAGAGAGAAAAGAAAGGAAGACATGCTGGAACCGGCATGGGCGAGAGAAACCAACAGAATGTTTACTTTCTGCTAGCTTTGTCAGGTCCCAGATTCCTACTACAACTTTCCTAGTGAGCAGATACCTAGCTGATGATGCCCCATCCTTCTACCCTCTCAGGTTCAATGGCATGGTCTTTAAAATAAACTGACAATGAGGAAACCACCTACATGACATATCTAATGAAATAAGTAAAATGGTTGCAATAGTTTGCTTGACCTAAGCAACTCCATTTTGTTAAAATCCTCCATCTTAGCTGCTTGCCTGACCTAAAGATGACTCCCCCAGTGTGTACATGTGATCGTTGTAATGTTCCCAGGACCACAGACCCACAGTCTTGTCTCCTGAGCTGTTCATGCTGTTTGAAAACTCCCTAGCCACAAGTTCCATGTAATTGTATGCTTTGTTAACTAAAATCAGATGTTACGCCAAGAAATTTTTCCTTGCAAAATTCCCTTTGCCACTTCCCTATATTTTGTTCCCTTTTGCTTTTAGTTCCTTGTTTCCTCATGCCCTGCTCTGTAGCCCACTTGCAGTTTTTGCCTTTATAAGCTTCTTGCTAGTTTTGCTCAGGGTCAAGAGCTTTCTTGGCATGAACCTGCTTTTGACCCTGCACTATTAAAGGACTCATAATTCGAACTTGGTGTGCTGGTGATTTTCCTTTCTCGCAGTTTGGTTATAACATACATAACATTTATACAGGGCTGCAGGATAAAAACCTGAGCCCTGCAAAGGGGCAGGTATGGTTAGAAATGACTAGATCTGTTGGTTTGCACAGATATTGCAATAGAGAACAACTGATTATCTTCATGTCCTGACCCCTGGGGATGAGGAAAGCTGCCCCTGAGGGTGGTAAATGGATTTTCCTTTGAACAATGAGCCATCAGATCACCTTGATGGCATCCTGAAGTTGAATCTGCGAGACGGCAAGAAGGCGTGAGTAGCTTTGATCACCAGGAATTCTCCCTCTAGCATCTGTTGTTTACTAGATTTGTAACTTCCCCAAGTGCTTCTACATATGACATAAACCTAAAGTTGGTGTTTGAGATGTTTTTCAGATTCTGCAATTTGGTAAACCTTCTGATGCTGACCAGACCATTGACCTGGAAACCCCACTCAGGAGCTGACTGGGTGCAGGAAGACAATCTCAGCATCTCTGTGACTCAACTCCCCAACCACTCAGCAGTCCTAGCTCCCTGCCTGCCAACTTCCTTTCAAAAACCCAAGCCTCGGAATTCTTGAGGTAGCATATTTGAGAAATCTCTCCTGCTCTTCACTCAGCTGCTTTGCAATATTAAACTCTTTCTCTATTATAACAGCTGAGTCAGTCCCAGACAGCGGGCATAGGAACCCTGTCAGGCTGTGACACATTTGGGGGCTCATCCAGGATCACCCCACATTGGGGCACTTGCCCAAGGCTCACCAACCACTTGCCAGTAGGGCAGATCCAGAGACATACTCAGGCAGCCACTCAAATTTTTTTGTGAACTGAGGGTTGCCTCTGGTACCATCTCTTACTATGAGTCACCATTACCAGTAGAGAAATGTTGTCTGGAACTGGAAGGCATCTTAGGTTAAGCGTTCAAAGCACTACCAACAGCTCCCTTCTTCCTCCTCACCTGGTCAGTTGTCCCCAGGAATTGGGAAGGCCTCCAAAAAACACTGTGGCCCCTTTGTGGGTTCTGGTCGGGTCTCCTAGGTTATATAGGGAGACTCTTGGGTCAGGGAGGAAGCTCCCCAAATGGACAGAGAACAGGGACTTTTGGGGAATACCTCTGGTTTATTCTGGTCTGGCTCTGGTTTCAACAAAGCCTTTTATTTGTCTCTGATTTGGGAAATCTGAATGTGTTTACAGTGTTTTTCTGGGAGTCACATCTGGTGAGCTCTGAGGGGTTGGTGACGGGAGCCCAGCAGGTCTAACTCAGGGTGACCGTCTGCTCTTCCATCTTGCCTGGACACCACTCATTGAATTCCCAAATGGAGGTCATCACTCCCTACCTTGAGTGGATCAAAGATGACAAGGGCCAATGGCAGACAACTTCAGGCACTAAGCAGAGTGACTAATGACAGTGGTGTGTTTCTCTGACCAGAATGGGATAGGCTAATTCAGTTCCCCATGCAGCCACCTTGGGGCTGCATCTTGCAAAATTAGGAGACTGTTTGCTCACAATCCCAGTAAACTGAAAAGGATGATTTTTTACATAACACGGGTTAGCGCCTCCCCTTCTCCCAGGTATGGCATGTGAGCAGGGACCCCAAGTCTGTTCTGCTCTTCTGGAAGCAGCAGGGAGGGGAACATAAGAGTCTAGCAATCTGGAAAAGGACAAGAATTTCTTGCTAGTTAGAATCCGTTTTCTCTCTCCCTGGACTCCCATTAAGCGGATGGCAAAAATTCCTTGCAAGCTCAAAACTGCCAGCTCTAGAAGGCTTCTAGGACAAGCCTCATACACTGCCCTTCCCTGTAGCATACTAGACAACATCCTGCCCTATCTCTGCAGGGGGCTGGGTTCAACTCCTCACCATGTAATGGGTCCTTTCTGATTTGGTATTCATGTGACCTTTGTCTTTTGTCAGTTTCTTTTCCATGGACAACTTTTGATTTCTGTCTTTTCGCTGTGAGGGCAAATCGATCTCACTCTGCTGCCCAGGGCGGAATGCAGTGGCATGCTCATGACTATGGCAGCCTTGACCTGCTGGGTTCAGGCGATACTTCTGCCGCAGTCTTCCAAGTAGCTGGAACTACAGGCACCTGTCACTACACCTGGCAATTTTTAAAATTTATTGTAGAGATGAGATCTTGCCAAGTTGCCCAGGCTGGTCTCAAACCCCTGGGCTCAGGCAATCCTCTCACCTCTTCCATCCAAAGTGCTGGGATTACAGGCATAAGCCAGTGTACCCAGCAAAATCATTTAACATCGTGTGTTTTTTAGCACTTATTTTCTTTCCTTTTTTTATTCTAAAGATGTGGGGTACAATTTGGGATTAGGTATACAAGTGCTTATTGTACAGGTAAAGTTCAGACCTCCCTTTGGTCCTCACTTTGCCTGGTAGCATTTATTTTCTTTGTGACCATGCATAGTTTTGTTTTTTTTTTTTTTTGAGTTGGAGTCTCACTTTGTCACCCAGACTGGAGTGCAG
>NW_007252256.1:64793-78118 GCF_000164805.1 Carlito syrichta | reverse complement strand
CTCACCTCAGCCTCCCAAAGGTGCGGGATTACAGGCTGAGCCACCGAGCCCGGCTCCATGCATAGTTTTATTTTTGAAGTTCATAATAATGTCTTATTTGTGAAATTATTTTTTGAGCAGCATGTGCATTTGTGAGCAGCCATTTTCAATTATGAAGCACATGGCCAGCAAAATTCAAACAAGTATTTCTGACAAGCACCTTGAGAGTGTACTAAGAATTGTGATTACTTCCATTGAACCTGACATTGATGGATTAGTTTTATAAAAGCAAGGTCAAATTTTCCACTCATTTTATATTTTACTCATTTTTCTAAACTTTATAATAAAAATAAAAAAGAAGTAGTTATATTATATGTATACTATATATGCACACTAACTATAGCATATTATTTATGTGTGGCCCAAGACAACTCCTCTTTACTCTATGCAACCTAGAGAAGCCAAAAGGTTACCTGATGCAGCCCAGGGAAGCCAAAAGGTTGGATGTCCTTCATTCATAAGAGAAAATCTTGATAAATGAGACATCATCAGAACTTAAAACATCTGCTCCTGGCTGGGTTCAGTGGCTCAGCCTGTAATCCCAGCACTTTGGGAAGCCAAGGCGAGTGGATTGCCTGAGCCCACGGGTTTGAGATCCACCCAGGCAACTTGGCGAGACCTCGTCTCTACAATAAATCAAAAAATTAGCCTGGCGTGGTGGTGCATGCCTGTAGTTCCGGCCACTTGGAAGGCTGAGGCGGAAGGATTGCCAGAGTCCAGCAGGCCGAGGCTGCAGTGGCCAGGAGCATGCCACTGCACTCCAGTCTGGACAACAGAGTTAGACTCCAACTGGAAAAAAAAAAAAATCTGCTCCTTAAAAAACATTGTTAAGAGAATGAAAAGACAAGCCACAGATTGGGAGAAAATATTTTCAAATTATGTACTTGATAAACAGTATCCAAATATTTTAAGAACTCTTAAAAGTCAATATCTAGAACAACCCAATTCATAAAAATGTGGAAGTGAGTTGAATAAACCACTAAATAAAATATGCAGATGGCAGATATGTGCACAACAAGATGTTCAACATATTAGTCACTAGGGAAATGCAAATAAAAGCCCCAGCAAGTCACTACCCATCTACTAGAATTGTTAATATGAAAAAAAGACTGTACTCAGTCTAGACAAGGATGTAGAAGAATGAGCTGTTCATACCTGTCTACTGAGAATGTGTAATGGTACAACTACTTAGGAATATAGTTTAGACGTTTCTAAAAGAGTTAAATATACACCTACCATGTGATTGAACCATTCTATTCTTAGGTATTCACCCAAGAAAAATGAAAGCCCATATTCATACACAGAATTGAACACAGACGTTCATAGTAGTTTTCATTGTAATAAATACTTAGACATTAGAAACAACCCAAATACCCATTGACACATGAGCAGGTAACCAAGTGTATGCCCATAAAATCTCATACTATTGAACAATGAAAGAGAATGAATTGTTGATGCATGTAATAACACGGATAAATCTCAAAATAATTATGCTGAGTGAAAAAAGTCAGGTGGGCCAGGCTCGGTGGCTCAGCCTGTAATCCCAGCACTTTGGGAGGCCGAGGTGAGTGGATTGCCTGAGCCCGCGGGTTCGAGACCTGCCTGGGCAACTTGGCAAGACCTCAACTCTACAATAAAATCTAAAAAATTAGCCAGGCATGGTAGCGCACGCCTGTAGTTCCAGCTACTTGGAAGGTTGAGGTGGAAGGATCACCGGAGCCCAGCAGGTCGAGGCTGCAGTGGCCGGGAACAGCCACTGCACTCCCGTCTGAGTGACAGAGTGAGACTCCAACTTAAAAAAAAAAGAAAGAAAAAACTCAGGTGAAAAGAGTACACATACGTATTTATATAAAATTCTAGGAGATGCACATACGTATTTACATAAAATTCTAGAAGATTTACAATAACCTACAAAGACAGAAATCAAATCAGTGGTTTCCTTGTGATGACGGAGGGTTAGGAGGCAAGGAAGGAGGAATCACAAAGGCCAAAGGACACAAGGATTCTGTGGGGCTGATTGATATGCTAATTGATATGTTCATTGTCCTGATGATGGTGATAGCTTCACGGGCATACACATATCTCAAACTGACTCTACACAAACTGATAAGTTAAAGATGCTGTTTCAATTTTCTATTACTGTTAACAAAACACCCCAAAGGGGCCTGAATTCAACTCCTGACCATGTAATGGGTCCAATAACAGCTTAATATTATGAGTCCATGGGTTAGGTACATTTTTAATACATGCAGCGATTGTATGCCAGTTATACTTCAATAAGCTGAAAGAAAATCTTACTTTCCCCATAAGACCAGGAACAAGACAAGGATGTCTGTTTTCACCCTTATTTTTTTTAAAAAAAGGAAAAGAAAAAGGATTATTACTTCAGCATATAGCCAACAATATATCTCGGAGACAGTCAATTGTCAAAGATGGTCCTTCTCCAATGAACTCTGCCTCCTAGTGTGTGTGCCCTTTTGTGGTTTCCTCCCATGAGTCTCAGCTGGCACTGTCCCTTGTTTTTGTCCAATCAAATGCAGTGGAAGTGACACCATGTGGCTTCTGAGGCAAAGTGACATGAAGCCTTCAGCATCTGCCAAGGCCTCCTGGAATGCTTGCTCTCAGAGCCACCTGCTGCAATGTAAGAAGTCTGAATATTCTGAGACTGCCACGCTGTGTGGAAGCTTCAGTTGGGCATGCCAAGAGGCCATATGGAGATATATATATATCTCACCGGTCAGCCATAGCTGATCCTGCCATCCCAGCTGAGGTGCCAGACATGTAAGTGAAGAAGTTATCTTGGATGCCCAGCCCATTGAACCTTCAGATGACTCCAGCCCCAGCTGCCACCTGAGGGCAAATACTTGAGAGGCCCCTCAAGAACCAGCTCATTGAGCCTACTTAACCCATTGACTCATGAAATGTAATATTGCTCTTGTAATTTTTTTTTTTTTTTTTTTTTTGAGTTGGAGTCTCATTCTGTCGCCCAGACTGGAGTGCAGTGGCCACTCCCAGCCACCGCAGCCTCGACCTGCTGGGCTCCGGCGATCCTTCCACCTCAGCCTTCCGAGTAGCCGGAATTACAGGCATGCGCTACCATGCCCGGCTGATTTTTTTATTTATTGTAGAGATGGAGGTCTCGCTGCCCAGCGGGTCCCGAACCCGCGGGCTCAGGCAATCCACTCACCTCAGCCTCCCAAAGGCGCGGGATTACAGGCTGAGCCACTGAGCCCGTCTGCTCTTGTAATTTAAGTCAATGAGTTTTTAGGGTGGCTTGTTAACAGTAGTAGATAATTAAAATAGCATCCGTAACTTATCAAAGTCTATGTAGAGTCAGTATTGTACCACTTCACATTTGATATTTTACTATTGGCACTTCACAGTTTCTTATAATTTTTGCTTTCCACACGAAATAACTTTATAACAGTATTATGATAGTATGATTTCAATCATCTGCTTCACTTTCATCTTTTGTCAGCAAAAAGCGATAAAATGCAATGCTAAGAATGCTCAATAGGTTAATAAGAAGGCAGGAAAGGGAAAAAAAAGAAAGAAACAGATAGAAAAATTAAAACCAAATAACAATGGGCTATACTTAAACCCAAGCATAACAGTAATTGCACTAAATATAAAGTGACTAAACACACTAATTAAAAACCATGAAACGTCACACTGGATAAGAAGGCAAGACTCAACTAGATACTATCTATACACTCTAAATTTAAAGACAAAGATAGGCTAAAAGTAAAAGAATAGAAAAATATATACCCTGAAAACATTAAACATCAGAAAGCCGTAGTGGCTGTATTAATACCTCATACAATAGACTTCATACAAGAAACATTAGCAAAGATAAAGAGGGACATTTCATAAGGATAAGAGGGTCAGTTCATCAAAGAGGTATAATAATGCTAAATGTGTATAATAACTAATAACTAATAACCTAATAACTAATAACTAATAACCTAAGAATAAACACCTAAGAATAAACACCTAATGACCTAATAACTTAAGAATTCCAAAATAGATAAAGCAAAAACTGAAGGAACTGAAAGGAAATAGACAAATCTTCAACTACAAAATTCATCTCTAAGTAGTTGGTGGAATATTTAGACTTAAAATCAGTAAAAATACAGAAGACTGGAAAAATACAATCAAACACCTTGATTTCACTGATAGTTATATAGCATTACTAACTGCAACATAGACGTTATGTTTAATGGTACCCATGGAACAGTTACCATTCACAAAGATAGACCATATGCTGGAACATACAGCAAGTCTCATTTAATTTAAAAGGGTTAAAATCATGTCACATATCCTCTAACCAAACAGAGATTACATTAGAAATTTCAACAAGTATAAAAATGTGTAAATATTTGGAAATTTGTGTAGCATACCTCTAATATACAGGTAAAGGAAAAACAAGAGAAATTCAAACTGGCAGCAAAATAGCTATGTATTAATATTTGTAAGGTGAGTTAAAGCAGTCTGAAGTCTATTGATATTTATATAGCCACTATGTCTTTTTGATAATTAGTGTTTGCATGGTTTATAAAACCAAAGGGAAAAAAATCAAGGCAATTAATGGTAGAGCTGCTGAAACCAAAGAGAGCTAAACATTATAAAAAGCATTCAGAGAGAAAAAGACATGTCAATTTCAAAAGGGAAAAAAAGGACAGTATTTATTTAACAGAAGCTGTGGAGGTTGTATTAGTTTCCTATGGCTGCTGTAGCAAAGCGTCACAAATGGGTGGTTTAAAATAATGTGTTCAGTCGGGCTCGGTGGCTCAGCCTGTAATCCCGCGCCTTTGGGAGGCTGAGGTGAGTGGATTGCCTGAGCCCGCGGGTTCGAGACCCGCCTGGGCAGGCGAGACCTCATCTCTACAATAAATCAAAAAATCAGCCAGGCGTGGTAGTGCATGCCTATAATTCTGGCAACTTGGAAGGCTGAGGCAGCAGGATCGCCAGAGCCCAGCAGGTTGAGGCTGCGGTGGCCGGGAGCGGCCACTGCTCTCCAGTCTGGGCGACAGAGTGAGACTCTAACTCAAAAAATAAAAATAAAAAATAAAATAAAATAATGTGTTCACAGTTCTATTGAGTTTGAAGTCAAGGTGTCAGCAGGGCCACGATTTCCCCCAACACCTGTAAGTGATTCCATCCTTGTCTCTTGCCAGCATCTGGTGGCCCAGGTTTTCCTTCCTTGCGGTCACACCACTCTTATCTCTGCTTTTGTGTTCACAAGGCATTCTGCCTGTGTGTCTCTGGCTTTATGTGGCCATCTTCTGATAAGGACACCAGTCATGCTGGATGAGGGATCCACCCTACTCCACTATGGTCTTATCTTAACTAATTACACCTGCAAGGATCCTGTTTCCAAGTAAGGTCACATTCCGAGGTACTGGGAGTCAGGACTTCAACATACGCTTTTGGAGGGACGCAAGTTAAGCCACAACAAATGCCAAAAGATGATGAAATAATATGTTGAAAGCACTGGAAGAAAAAATAAGCTCAACCTAAAACTTAATCCCAGTAATAACAGTCTCTAAAAATGAAGGTGATTTTAAAAATAAATAAGTTGGGTCTCATTAAAATCAGAAACTTTTGTGCTTCATTAAAATTAAAATCTTTTGTGCTTCAAAAGACGACATCAAGAAAGTGAAAAGACGCCTCACAGAATAAGAGAAAATATTGGCAAATCACAGATCTGATAAGAGATTTGTACCTAGAATATATAAAGAAATCTTACAATTCAATAATAAAAAGGTAACTCAATTTTAAAATGGGCAAAGGACTTGAACTGACATTTTTCCACAAACAGATATGCAAATGCCCAATAATTACATGAAAAGAGGCTGAATTCTAACAGCCATCAGGGAGATGAAAATCAAAACCACAGTGAGACACCACTTTACTATCTCTAGGATGGCTACAATTAAAAAGACTGATAATGACAAGTGTTGACAAGGATGCAGAGAACTTTAAACCATCAGACAGTACTGGTGAGAATGTAAACTGACACAGCTGCTTTGGATAACAATCTGGCAGTTTCTCAAATGGTTAAACATAGAGTTACTATATGACCCAGTAATTCATGTGGTATATACATTTGTAGAAATTAAAACATACATCCACACGACAATTTGTACATGAATGTTTGTGGCAACATTATTCATAATAGCCAAGAAGTGAAAACTACTCACAAATACCCATCAACTGATGAATGGGTTAATTAAATGCGGCATAGCCACGCAACAGGATACTATTCAGCTATAAGAAGGAAAGCAGTGAGGCTGAGGTGAGAGAATTGCCTGAGCCCACAGGTTTGAGACCAGCCTGGGCAGCTTGGCAAGACCTCATCTCTGCAAGAAATTAAAAAGTTAGCTGGGCATGGTGGTGTGTGCCTGTAGTTAAAGCTACTTGGACAACTGAAGCTAAAGGGTCACTTAAGCCCAGCAGACGGAAGCCACAGTGACCGTAAGTGTGCCGCTGCGTTCCAGCCTGGGTGACAGTGAGAGACTCTGACAAAAAAAAAAAAAAAAGAAAGAAAGAAAGAAAGAAAGAAAGAAAGAAAGAAAGAAAGAAAGAAAGAAAGAAAGAAAGAAAGAAAGAAAGAAACGAGATACGGAACATTCTACAGCATGGATGACTCTCGGAAACATGCTAAATGAAAGAAGCCAGTCACAAAAGACCATATATTGTTTGTTTCCATTTACCCATTTATCTGGCGGTATAGGGCTGTGAGGTTTGGAGAAGATAGGGAGTGATTGCTATTGGGTAGAGGGTTCAATTTGGGGTGATGAAAATCATCTAAATTGAGTGTGGTAATAGTGATACAACTCTGTGAATAAATTAAAGCCATTGAATTGTAAATTTTAAGCAAGTGAGTTGCATGTATGTAGATTGTAGCTTAAAATGTCTTTTTTTTTTTTTTTAAGGTGAAGTTGGGCCAGGCACAATAATCCTATAGTCCCAGCACTTTGGGAGGCTGAGGTGAGAGGATTGCCTGAGTCCAGGGGTTCAAGACCAGCCTGGACAACTTGAATACCATAATGAGTTAATGAATCATTTTGCAATTTCTAGGGTAATGGTTTTCAAGTTGTCATCTCTACAATAAATCAAAAAATAAGCTGGATGTGATGGCATGTGCCTGTAGTTCCAGCTACTTGGAAGCCTGATGTGGAAGGATCGCCTGAGCCCAGCAGGTCGAGGCTGCAGTGGCCGGGAGCGGCCACTGCACTCCAGCCTGGGCAACGAAGTGACTCCAACTCAAAAAAGCAAATAAATAAAAAATAATTTTTTTTTAAAAGGTGAAATTGTATTTTCACACAAACAAAAGCTGTAATACCTATAGAAATACTGAAGAAATTACTTCAGACTGAAGGGACATGATCCAGATGGAAGCAAGGAAGTGCAAAAAAGAATAAAAAGCACCAAAAAGAATAAATATTTGAATGAATATAAAAGGCTACTCACTGTCTATTTTATAAGAATGACAATGTCCTGTGAGGTAATAGCACAAGTAGAAGTAAAGCATATGACAAAAGCAAAATAATAGAACTGGAATAAATGTAGTTGTAACAATGGAAAGATTTTTATATTGTTTGGGTCACAGTAAAACCTCTAACTTAAAAGTACACACTTAAAGTAGATTTAATGAGTTAATGACTCATTTTGCAATTTCTAGGGTAATGATTTTAAAAGTTATATAAATAGCTTACAGGGTAACCAAAAGGGAATCTTTAGAACAATTGATTAGTAGAAAAGAAGCCAGAAAATGAGAAGTAAAGGAGGAAATATGAAGAATGGGCAAAATTATAGAGATAGATAGGAAAAATAGCAAAATAATATCAGGATGGTAGTTGTATCAGATAGTATTTTCTTTTAATTATTATTTTTGAGTTGGAGTCTCACTGTCTCCCAGTCTGGAGGGCAGTGGCACGCTCACAGCCACGGCAGCCTAGATCTGCTGGGCTCAGGTGATCCCTCCGCCTCAGCCTTCTAAGTAACCAGAACTACAGAACTACTTTGTGATTTTTATTGTAGAGACAAGGTCTCACCAAGTTGCCCAGGCTGGTTTCAATCCTGCGGCCTCAGGTAATCCATTCACTTTGGCCTCCCAAAGTGCTGGAATTACAGGCTGAGCCCAACCTCTTTTTAAATTTCTATTTGTTTTAGAGACAGTTTCTTGCTCTGCCATCCAGGCCAGAGTACAGTGGCACCATCATGGCTCAGGCAGACTCCAGTTCCTGTTCTCAAGCGATCCTCCTTCCTCAGTTTCCCAAAGTGCTGGGATTAGAAGCATAAACCACCACTCCTAGGCGAGGTGCGGTGGTTCATGCCTATAATCCCAGCACTTTGGGAGGCCAAGGTGAGAGGATTGCCTGAGCCCATGGGCTCAAGACCACCCTGGGCAACTTGGTGAGACCTCATCTCTTCAATAAATCAAAAAATTAGCTGGGCATGGTGGCGCATGCCTGTAGTTCCAGCTACTTGGAAGTCTGAGGCAGAAGGATCACCTGAGCCCAGCAGGTCAAGGATGCGGTGGCTGTGAGTGTGCCACTGCACTCCAGCCTGGGCGACAGAGTGAGACTCCTACTCAAAAAGAAAAAGAAAAAGAAATGCACTTTAAATTTAAAACTACAGATGGATTGAGAGTAAAAATATGGGGGAAAAGTCCAATGCAAACATTAACTCAAAGATAGAAAGATGATATGGCTATATTAATATCAAAGTAAACTTTAAGATAGAAGTATCAAAAGCATTAAAGGGTGATATATTTTAATTTAAAATGGGTCATTAATTAGGAACATATATCAATCCTACATTGTATCCTAATTACATATCTTCAAAAGTATAGCACCAAAGTTGAATGAACTAAAAGGAGAAGTAACTTTGGGATGCCAAGGTGAGGGGATTGCCTGAACCCACGGGTTCGAGAACAACCTAGGCAACTTGATGAGACCTCATCTCTATAATAAATCAAAAAATTAACTAGCTGTGGTAACACAGGTCTTCAGTTCCTGCTACTTGGAAGACTGAGGTGGAAGGATCACCTAAACCCAGCAGGTTGATGCTGGGGTGGCTGTGAGCATGCCACTGAACTCCAACCTGGGCAACAGAGTGAGACTCCAATTCAAATAAATAAATAAATGGAGAATTCAAAAAAATAAATAAATGGAGAAGTAGACAAATTCACAATTATGGAAATTTAACATACTTCATCCAGTACTGGTAGAACAAGCAAAAGAAGTCAGGAAGAATATAGATTTGAACAATACAATTAATCATCTTGATCTGACATGTCTAGAACCCTGCATCCTACAACTGCAGATATACATACTTTGCATGTGTCATGCTTACCAAAATAAACCATAATCTGTATCATAAATCAAGTCTTGAAAATTTTTGAGAAATAACAATCATACTGCCTATGATTCTCTAATCAGTCCTGAATTAAGTTTGAACACTATAATAGTAAGATAACTCTATGTGTTTGGAAAATAAGGCAATATATTTCTAGATAACTCAAGGGACAAAGAAGAAATAAAAATGGAAATAAGGAATCATTTTTAAATAATTGACAGTAAAATTGCAAAACCTGTGAATGCTGTACATATTAAGTTTAGATGAAAATGTGTAACTTTAATGCTTATGGTAGAAACAAATAATAATTAAAAAATAAAATATCTAGCAAGGTAGAAAAAGAAGAGCAAATTAAAAAAACAATGTAGAAAAAATAAAAAATATAGAGAAGTGCAGCAATCAGTGAAACAGAAAACAAACATGCAATATAGAATCAAGGAGCCAAAAAATGTTTATTTCAACAATTAATATCATCAGTAAATCTCTAGCAAGAACAACAAATAAAAAGAGAGAAAACAAATCATGGATAACAAGAGTAAAAATGAGGCATCACTATAGACCCTACAGGCATGAAACAGGTAACAAGAGGATATTATGAGTAATTTTATGTCATTGCATTTGAAAATTTACATAAAATGAACAGATTTTTTTGAAAAATTAAGCTTCACACAACTGACCCAAGAAAAAACAGAATATCTGAATAACTCTATAACTCTAGGCCCAGATGGCCTCATTGATGAAATCTTCCACACACTTAAGGAATACTAATCTCACAAACTCTTCTAAAAAATAGAAAAATGACCATACTTGTCTGGTGGGTTTGTACTATGTCAACTTGGATTAGTAGAACTTTCTTTTCTTTCTTTCTTTCTTTCTTTCTTTCTTTCTTTCTTTCTTTCTTTCTTTCTTTCTTTCTTTCTTTCATCTTCCTCCCTCCCCTCCTCCTCCTCCTCCTCCTTCTCTCTCTCTCTCTCTTCCTTCCTTCCTTACCTCTCTATTCTCTCTCTCTCTCTCATAGAGACAGGTTCTTGTTGTATTTCCCAGGTTGGTCTTGAACTCCTGGCCTCAAATGATCCCACCTCAGCCTCCCAATGTGTTGGGATAAAAGGGGTGAGGTGAGTCACTGCACCCGGTTAAACTTACCTTTTAGAATCCCCCTCCTCACATGGTTCTGGGTTGCAGTTGGCCCAAAGAGAAAACTGCCTGAAGTTTAGCATGGTCATTTTTCTTGGATGGTTTTTCTACTTAGATGTGGCAAGAAAGAGATGTAGTTGTGTTAGTGGGTTCCCATTTGCTCTTGCTCTTCCCTGCAGCATGAGAGAGAGATGCAAATATTCAGGACCTTGTTTCTCCCATGCTCCCTGTCCATCTCTTCTCATTTTTCCACCCTGCTGACCAACAGTGAGCCCAGGTCCATCACCAGATGCAGAGGTAATAGCCTTCCATGGGCTTCCTCACCAGCTGTCCTTCCTACTCTCACTCTGGTCATTGGACTTCCCCAGTGACTTCCCAGATTTCCCTGAAAACTCTGATCCACCTGCATTCTGCTTCAGGAGAGCTGGTTAGTGCTTTTTCACTGATCCCTTAACTCTTTCCTAGATCTTCATTCCCCAGTGTCACCTGCCCTTGTGTAAGATCTTATTCCTAGAACAAATCCCTTATCCATAAAACTCACTGTGTTTTTTCTGCTTCAAAGTGTTCCTGCTTTGAAAATGATAACATCACACAGCACAGAGAAAAGATGATGAACTGCAAGAGATGGAAGAGGAAAGACTAAAGAGACAAGACAACTAACTGCAATATGTGAGCATGGATCCTACTCAGGAAGAAAACATGCTAAAGAAGACATTATTGTGATCATTGGAACATTTTAATCTTATTGCTCTTGGGTTTTTCACAGCATTCTATTATGAAAAATTCTAAATGTACAGACACATTGAAAAAATGGTATTATGGGCACGCATGTACCTACCACTTAGATTCTGTTACCAGCATTTTACAATACAGGTTTTGATCATATTTCCATCCATTCTATACCTCCCTCTAGCTATCCACTAACTCATCTACCTTACAATGCATTTCAAGTAAATTGAAGCTGGGCACAGTGGCTCATGCCTGTAATCCCAGTACTTTGGGAGGCTGAGATGGGAAGATTGCTTGATCCAGGAGTTCAAGGCCAGCCTAGGCCACATAACAAGAACTTGTCTTTACAAAAAAATTTAAAAATTAGCCAGGCGTGGCGGCACACACCTGTAACCCCAACCACTCAGGAGACTGAAGCAGAAGGATCACTTGAATCCAAGAGGTCAAGGCTGCAGTGAACCATGATCATGACACTGCACTCTAGCCTAGGCTACAGAGTGAAACCCTGACTAAAAAATAAAAATAAATTAACTTTCAGATATGAGTACACTTGCCCCAAATAATTCAACCCACATATGATTAACTAGAGTCCTATATTTGTTAGTGTTTTTTAAAAATTGATTTAATTATCAGTATTAACTAGTAAGCTTTTCCCATTCCTGAGATGGATAGGAATTTATTCCTGTATTCTAGCCATGTTTCCTGTTTCATCTCAGATTTCCGATTAATTTGGAGTTTATACCGGCACATGATTTGGGGGATGGATCTAATCTAGATACACATATTAAGGGGGAAAGTATCTATTTAAAAATATATTTATTGGGATATAATTCACAAACCATAAAATTAACCCTTCCAGTGTGTACAGTTTAGTGGTTTAGAGTACAGTTTAGTATGTTCACAGAGTTGTGCAATCATCACCGCTACAATTTCACATGAAAATTCTTTCCCTCCAAATGTCTATCAAGTTATCAGCAACATATATGAATGCAACCATCTTTCTGCCGGAGGTGTGAGATGCTACCCTTATCACAAAATATCCAGGTGCTTGGGGTCCCATTCTGTCCCACTGGCCACCTTGTCCATTTATTTCGATGTGTGAGACATCTCTGTTGGCATCTTTGCTAATTTCAGCAGCCCTGCGCCAGAATTCTAAGGGAGAAGAGAGCCATGTGGCCACGCCTCCTCAAAACTATTTTAAGATGAGAGAGTAAACCTGGACTACCCAGCTGCTGAGACACATCCAGCGGGGCAAGAGGAAAGGCAGCAGGAAATTCTGAAGAGGAGAAAGAGCAGGGGTCAGGTCTCTTGGGTGTCTCCTCTCCTCCCCTCTCTCCCCAGCCCCACGAGGGGTCCCTCTCCCCCTCTGGACCTCCGTCTCCTCCTGAGGACCGGTGGCCTAGATCAGGGAATGCCCCACCCAGCCGTCTGACTGTGATGGCCCCACAGAGGCACCTGCACAGCGTGGTTGAGGCACCCGGTGACGTCCGAGGAGAGGCCAAGGGTATCTAACGCCTCCCGGGCAAAATCTTCCGGAGTCTTCACCAGCAGACCAGGTTTCAAGTGAGAGGTCATATTTGTGGCAACCATAGAAGGGCTCACAATCTACAGGAAGGTGGGGGAATGGAAAGAACGTCCCTCAGCCCCCTCCAGGCCCAGGATCCCACCACCTGCTGTGGTCCCCCTTGGGATCTCCCAGGCCTGCCCTCCCACCACCTGCCGTGGGACCACTTCCCCCGCGGGGACCCGGGGCTTCTAAGTGGTCCCCACTAACACCCTTCTGAGTCACCGATCTCCCTCAGACAGTGCGCCTGCCCCTGTCTCTGAGTCTCTGCCATTGTAAGCACCCATGCCCTCTCCTATTGTTTGTTTTGGTTTTTTTTGAGTTGGAGTCTCACTCCGTCGCCCAGACTGGAGTGCCATGGCCACTCCCAGCCACCGCAGCCTCAACCTGCTGGGCTCCGGCGATCCTTCCGCCTCAGCCTTCCAAGTTGCTGGAACTACAGGTGTGCACTACCACGCCTGGCTAATTTTTTAATTTATTGTAGAGATGAGGT